>NC_087454.1:35147319-35447319 GCF_036321535.1 Camelus dromedarius | reverse complement strand
CTTTAGAGTTCACATCATAATTTCATAAAGGAACATAAACAAAGTAATATTTATTTCCAATATGATTTTTGGTATAATACGATTTAAATGTTTAAAATAAAAGGGGGCAGTGGGGAGCATATAGCTCAGTGGTAGAGAGCATGCTTAGCATGCACGAGGTCCTGGGTTCAAACCCAGTATCTCCATTAAATAAATAAATAAACCTAATTACCTTCCCCCACTGCCAAAAAAAAAAAAAAAAAAGCTTAATAAAAATAAATAAATCAAAGGGGAAGCAACAGCATTCTATTTTATGTTCCAGATATACTGACATATGAAGAAAGCCCTCAAAAGCCTTCATCACATTCTACAGATAAAAATTGTATCTGTGTTACTCACTTTGGGCAATGATGAAAATTGAGTTCAAAAAATGTTTTTAAAATGGTTCCCCAAAAATGGCTCAAATAAAAAGGTTTAATGGGTTATTTTAGATATGCTTTTTTTTTGGTGGGGGGAGGTAATTAGGTTTGTTCACTTACTTATTTATTTTTAATGGCGATACTGGGGATTGAACCCAGGACCTTGTGCATGCTAAGCCCACGCTCTACCACTTGAGCTACACCCCTCCTAACTGGTTAGTTTAAAAGCTCTCAACTCTCTCGCTTCAGGCTCTGCCCATCAGAGCAAGTCATGAACTGCCCTGCCCGTAAGGTAGGTCATCATAGAAAGATCGATAACCAATGTATTGTCATTAGAGTCACATCTTCACTTTCCAGAACAATTATATTTTACAGTAGCTCCCTTATATCGGTCAACGTAGAGAACAGGCTAAGTACAAGTGCAAAGACACACATACCAAGAAAATAACCACTACTTACTATACATATTTTGCATTTTATCTTAATCCATCGTTTCTTTTCATTTATACGCTATAGACATGCATGCCTCTTAGCAAATAACTGAAGGAAGGTGTCAGAAAGCCAGTTTTGGTCAGTTTTAATCTCGGGCTATCTAACTTTGACCGGAAGAACAAAACAGAGACAGTATAAGAGTAAAACTAATTAATTGTGTTGGTGAAACAGCAGAGAGAACATGGGCTTTAGGTGAGCGAGTACTGGCGTGGTATCCCCGCCCTCAACCACATATTAGCTGTGTGACTCTAGGCAGATTCTTGACCTCTCTGAGCTTCATTTATTTTGGGGGGGAAGGGGATAACTTTTTTTTTGAGGATACTTTTTTGGGGGAGGGGTAATTAGGTTATTTATTTTTAATTACTGTTGTTATTATTTTTAATGGAGGTTCTGGGGACTGAACCCAGGACCTCGTGCCTGGTAAGTACACACTCTACCACTGAGATGTGCCCTCCTCCCAATTTATGACCTAGAGTTTATCACATAACCTGGGAGACTCTTGGGTGTAAAAGGCGGGAGGATGGAAGTGGGGGGCCCACTGTTAGTAATTCCTTCAGGGCAACGGGCATGAAATGGGATGATTTGGTACAAACCAAAACATAATCAGCCTACTAATTTGCAATTTGGGGGTACTAATATCTCAAAACTGTTGTGAGGTTAAAAATGGCATCATGTAAGAAACGATGTAGGAAGTTTAACCATATACGTGTTCAGTAAGTTATTTTCCCTTCTCATAAATCACAGCTAGGCATGGGTTAGGGGCGGGGCTGATACGAGGCACTAACTGTGTTATCTTCTTAAAAACGGAGCAAAATGAATGATTGACATCTGCTTGGAAAGCTTGGGTTAATTCCTCTTCACCCTGCTGAGTTCTGAGAAACTCAAGAGATTCCGTGGTGAATCATTTTAATTTGCATGATGAGGGTAACACAATTTCCCAGCACACAATACACTTCATCAGATCACTACCGTATGACAACTGGGGTCAGATAACAGCCTCTGCTGTCTGCTGTCTTACACCTTGTACTTCTGCGTAGCACTTGATGTTTTTAAGTTACAAGAGGGGAGGTTGTAGCTCAAGTGGTAGAGCGCATGCCTAACATGCACGAGGTCCTGGGTTCAATCTCCAGTGCCTCCTCCAAATAGAAATAAGTAAATAAACCTCATTATCTCCCCCTCATAAAAACAAAACAAAATTTTAAAAGAATTTTTAAAAATTATATGGTTTTATATATATATAATGGATTCTTTCCTATTTGGCTCCCCCATTGAAACACAACCATCAGGACAGTGGGAAATTTCTATTTTGTCTCCTGCTGTATCTCCAGCACCTCGTTTAGTGTCTATCACACAGTAGGGGGTCAATAAATGTCCATTAAATAAACGCAAGACTGTGTGCATTCATGAGAGTTAAGTGAAGGATTCAGACAGGGCACGAGAGATTTCTGTCTTCAAGGAACATTCCGTGTTAGGGTCTATAGAGAAATCAGAGTGATTTAATCACTGTATAATTTTATCACTTTGACGACAGATAGCATATAAAAATAATAGCAACCCACACCGAATGCCAAAGCTGTGACTGTTTTAAGAACGCCTGGAAGGAATCAGCATCCAAAGGGTGTGTGAGGGGCTAGGGTACGTGAAGGGAAATGGAAAAGCTTCTCTGGTCCAGATCACTCCTGTCAATCTTGGCAGCCCGGCATGGTCTGCCACCCTGGCCACGTCACACGCCTCGCCCACTCCTCCCAGAACAGCCTGGATGTACGTATAATACATATAAACACCATTTAACGAGTTTTATGGGATGCTGTTTCTGATCCTTAATATAGATCATCTCTTAAATTTCTCACAACAAGCCAGCAAGAGAACCAGGATGCCCATTAGACGAGTAAGAAAAATGAGACTCGGGGAGATTAAATTATTTGCTTAACCAGCACATGACGAAATTGGATTTGAATTCCAGTCTGCCTGGCTAGAACCCAGGGTAATGCGGACTCTTATTTGCTGACAACTTGGTCCATTCTTACCTTAGAAATAATCACTTACAGAAAAGCGGTAAGAGAGGTCGCGGTGCAGAGAACAACGCAAGGCAGGAGCCTGGCAAGGATTTTGTTTTTAATGCCATTCTGACCCCGGAGAATCGGGCCCCAATGAACATTTTCCCCAAGCCTCCAGTATTCATTCCCAAAACGTGGCCACCTACTCCGACTTTCCTAGCTTTTGTCACTGTCATTCTCTTACTGTCTCTACCCGGCTCCATCTATAAAAGCAATGCATGGTTATTTTGCAACATAACTTTAAGTGGAAATGAGATATCACCAAAAAATATGATGGTATTCGTACGAATTTCAATATAGCTAGCACAAAATAGACAGGGTAAAGTACTATTGAATGACTAGCTTAACGATAAGTATTTCATTACATTTAATAAGCAATATTTATCTCCAAAAACATCTAAAGTGTGAGCTATAAACTATGTTTTATACCATCAACTTATTAACTCTACCAATAGAAACAATGAAATTTGGAGTCAGATTCAAATCATAATCTACCAATAAGTAGCTGACGACACTCTGTTAGTGAAATTCCTTAAGCTTTCCTTTCTTTGTCTACAAAATAGGCAGCGTAAAACCATCCAGATCGCATGGGGTGAATGTGAAATTTTATTGAGACGACACATAAGGCCCCGAGGGTATGGCCCAACACACAGCAGACACGCACTAAGTATTAATTTCTCTCTTTCTTTTTAGGACAGGTGAAAGGTATGAGGTTTAACGAAAATCTCTAAATTGGTGCAGGATCGGAACACTATCATGTATACGTGTGGTCTCCTCTGTTTCCTTCCCTTAATGCACTCACTCCAAAACGAAACAGAAAGGTAGATTTTTAACTATCTTCACCATCAGCCTAAAGATCCGTTACAAACCCTGTGACTCGCCCACAACTGCTGAAAACCAGATTCATCAGGAGTCACACAAGTTAACAGGTCCAACCTTGGTCCTCCAGAGTCAGTCACCACTTAGACTGAAGGGCTGTCCCCAACGAAGGTGTCAATGTATTTGTAAAAGAGTCATTGAGTGGGTGAAGAGATGCAGGTGAGTCAAAGTACACTGGGATGGTCTTTTCTTTTGGTTTTGGATTTGACACAGTAATTCTCCCCGAGGGAAAAACCAGCTGATGGCGGCAGTAGCCAATCAGCTCCCACAGGATGGGAGGGGTCCTGGGACCAACAGTGCCGAGCAGTCTTCATGGAGAGAGGAATTACTGGTGCCTTTCTGATCACCACTGCATCCCTGGTGCTTAATACTGAGTAGACACTAATTATATATTTGTTAAATGAATGAATGAATGAATGAATGAATGAATGAATGAATAGCACATGCCAACCCTAGAAAAAAAAAGAGAAGAATGAAGAAACGAAGGTGCTAGGGGTCAAGTGTAAAGAAATTGAAGACAAAAGGCAAAGCTTTTCTCCCCACGACTCACCTTATTAGTGGTAAGTCAGCAGCCACTGTGATTTACCCTTCCTCTGGCACTGCTCTGACTAAATCAAACTAGGTGACAGGAGGTTTCCTAGGTCAGAAATCGCCACCGTTTCAAAGGTGGAATATTAAGAAGTAATCTAGAAGATATAATACAAGGAAAACATGGCTCTTACTTTTCTTCTCTTGGTGTGTAATGAATAGGCATGATGTGAGAAGGAAAAATTTCAAGTCAAATAAACAGATCATTTTGAGTTTTTTTTTTTAATCCATCATAAAAGGGAGATGGAAATAGCAACCATCTTACCTGAAAAAAAAGCACTTTTCCTACTTAATATTTGTCCACAGATTAGATTAAAGAGACGATTAATATAAATAGATAAACAAGGTCCTACTGTATAGCACAGGGAACTATATTCAATATTTTCTAATAACCTATAATGGAAAAAAATACATATATATATATAGCTGAATCACTTTGCTGTACATCTGAAACTAACCCAACATTGTAAATCAACTAGACTTCAGTTTTTAAAGATCTGCAATGACAAATCACTCCCTCATTTCCATAAAGAAACTAGATTATCTAACTCATAGAGGTTTTGTGATAATTAAATGGAATAATGAAAGGAAATGATACCCGAGACAGTCCCAATATGAGGATCTCAAAAATCATCATTCGTTGTTGTAGCTGTCGGCTCTCGTGTTGTGTTGCTGGAAGTAACTAGCGATCTAATGTTAAGTATATATTTAAAACCAATGAATGCTAGCTCTGTAATCATCATTATAAAGTTTCCCCAAAAATATTGTTACCGAATATATATACCCCAAAGTACTTTTCTTTAAAAATCAGTATTTTGATTTCTTTTTTTTTTTTCTGATCAACTTTGATCATTGTTTCTTTGCTTTTATATTTTACATCTCTGTGTACAACGAAGCCCGTTTCCCACTTACGGTTTTGTTCACGGATAAGTCTGCATGGAAAGGCAGATCTGTTCCCTTCAGAGCTGCCTAACCTAATAACCAGCAAATCTGAAACAGAAACGCTGTTCAGGAGTCTCCGGTTTTGAATATCACAGGACTAATTAACTTGCAAATCTCACTAGAGTGTTCCTGGTAGAAAGATTTTAAGAATCACTTGTCAGTCTTTTGAAAGCATGTATTGACATTAATAAATCTGGTTACCTGGACAGGGTTAAGGATGCTGAGAGGCTGGTATCTCTAAGTCTTAGACCCCAACAGGCTGTCCATGTGTATCGAGTACAGCTACAAGTATGTGTGTATATATATATATATATTTTTTTTTCCAAATCAACACGTGACTATGTAGGCGCTGAGTGAGCCTTCAAACTATGTGAAAATAAGTTCTAGAGGTTCTAATGACATTCAATTGAACAGTCTGTAGGCATAAAGGAATTTGAGACACACAAAAAAATCGTTGTTCCAGTGCATAGCTATTAAAATGTTTTGCTGTAAGAAGAGAATGCCCTTTTCTTTCTGGAGACATTTACTGAAGTCCATAATGTATCATTTCAAGTCTCTCAATAAGCTTACCAGTAAAAATACAAGATGTGTTCTGTCAATATTTTCAAATTACACTGAATTTATTTTTAAACTATCTTCTAAAAAAAATGACATAGGAAAAAATAAAACAAAACTAATCCCTCTTCAAAACAGTTTTTCAGGGAAAGAAGAATCAATGATCACTAAGGACCCTCAACAATTCCTGTGAAAATGGATGTGAGATTTTTATTTCAGCAAAAAGCATCCGTGGACTTTTGCCAATTCATCACTTTTTTTTTTTTTAACTGAAGTAGTCAGTTACTATGTGTCGATTTCTGGTGTACAGCACAATGTCCCAGTCACGCACATACATACATATATTCATTTTCATATTCTTTTTCATTAAAGGTTATTACAAGATGCCAGTTCGTTACTTTTTAAAGAAACCTTTGGCTTTTCTAAACTCCCAACCATGAAGTCAATGGCCAGACAGCTGGACTTGAGTCTGAACTCTGCCACTTAATAGCTGTGTGACATTAGACAGATGCCTCAACCTCTCACTGCCTCAATGTCCTCATCTGTAAGATAGGAATAAGAAGAGGAGAGACCCCAGAGGGTACACATAAACCCTGGGACCACTACCTGCCTTGGAGTCAGCATTCAATAAATATTCAGTTATGATCGACTATTGCTAACAACAGGAGGACCGTCTAGGTTTTAAATTTCCATTATTTCCGACCTTCCTCCACCGATTCTTACATCCTACTTCCAACACTTCTGAAGATAATCAGCGAATGACCTCTTGCTGCTCAGCTCGTTGACTTTCTTTCTGAACATCTCTGTTACAGACGTCGTTGGCTCCTTTCATGGCCAAGGAAGTCTTTCTTTGGGTCTCTCTGAACCCTCCCTGCCTGGTTCTTCCTCTGCCTCTCCTCCTCTGTTCTTCTTCCTCCAGAAGAAACAGCCCAAGAGGTAAAGCCTTTGACATAGTTCCTGGTACATAGAAAACACCCACCATCTGTTAGATGATTAGTAATGTTAATGTCCAATTGGATACGTCCAAAATCTGTTGCTATTCCATACTCATAGACAAAAACTCTTCTCCGTAATTTCTAAACTGTTTTACTGCCACCATCATTTTCAGGACACCAGATTTCAGCCTTTGTATGATTTTGTAGCACTTGTTTCCATCATCTGAAATAAAACATGGTAATATATTCTTCAACTGTAATAAAAGGAATTTTTTTTTCAGCCATGTATATTGCTGCCTAGTTTAAAGGTTACGTTCTGCAGCCTCCCTTCCTTATAGGTGTGGCCGTGTGATTAAGCTGTGACCAATGAGACGTAATTAGAAGTCAGTCTCCTTAAAATAATGTGGCATCCCCTTCTTTGTCTCACCCTCCATCCTGCTGCCTGGAATTTGGATGTGATGGCTGGATCTCTAGCAGCCATCTGAGACCCTGATGATAGAAGCTTCACTTTAAAGAGGATGGAATGTTCATGAATTGGCAGGAGGTCAAGGTCAAGACTGATAACCTCTGAACTTTTTTTAAATAATGTGAGAGAGAAGTAGACATCTGTCAAGAGGTTTCTCTCTTGTCTACAGCCAGATCTGATATTAAATGAATTAACACTTCGGTGCTGACTCTCCCTCCTCTCACATGCATCCCTCATTCTCGCCAGGCCCCTTTCCTCACAGTCTCCCATGCACTTCAGCTCCGTTTGCCTGTATTGTCTTCTTACCCTCAAGTATCTTGGGTTTGCTCCACAAGATGGTCCAGATCCACCAGGAGCCTGTAGCTGAATTTTAAACTGTTCCCCTATCTCCCTCTCATCTGAATGTTGTAGCATCTCTATCCCACATCATCAGTCATCCCCAGAGGGCAATCTTGTCTCTTGGACTATTTGTAAGATCATTAATAACCAGAGGGTGCAGGTTGGGTTCTCTAGGAATAGACCCCGAGACAAAGTTCCAGGTGCCAGCTGTTCACAAGGGATTCACATCTTTAAGAGGGATGGGGCAGAAGCAGGACTAGGCAGAGGGAGGAGTTGAATTGTGCTGCAGACCAGACAGAGCCGGGGCTGGTTATGTAGGGAGCTCGGAGTAAGTGCGCCCACGAGAGCATCCGACATCCAGTCAAAGCGGCCAGGTTTTCATCTGATGTGGGCTCCCCCGGGAAGGTGTGACCTCAGGGAGGCCTCTCTCTGCAGACAAGGAAGACCCTGAGCGAGGGGACAGCTGGAGGCTGTCTGCTCATCACACTCCCCGTGCTTGGCTCTTCCTCAAAGCGGAAATGGGGGCCACACAGAGTGTCTATCACCCTTGGTCTGAATTCTACGCTTCCCTTCCAAACACCAATTTTAATATGAAACCCACAATAGGTGTTTGATAACTATTTACACAATACTTCACTGAAACTTACTCTATGCCTAGCCTAAGAAACAACCCATACAGCAAAGTTCCTGAGATGAATCCACTCACAGCCTGAAAAAAAAAAGGTTTTTTAAAAGTTCCTTTATAAGAAAAACTCTTCCTAGAGTCAGCAGTGACTCTGCAAAAGCTTTCAATCCCTTGTTTTGCTAACATGCCTTTTCCACTTAACTGCATATAATGCTTCCCACCACTTAGATGCTGCCGGGGTCTCCAGACCCACACCCCCCCACCCCACCCGAAGTAGGAGCCAGTGACACAGGGCTGCCCGCTGGACTTGCTTCCTAGGAGAAAGACGGTGCTGCGGGGGGGAACCTTCCAAGGAAGAAAGCTCGCCATTCATCCGGAGATCATGAAAGCAAACCCAGTCCCCTTTCACTCTCAGCTCATCCGGGAGTCCCTGCAGAGTCTCCTCAGTTTCTAGCCTTCTCGGCTCCTCTGGGTGGGACCTGACGCAGGAAAGCAGGGAACTTGCTTGTTTATTTACTGTGCTCTTTTTTCCTACCCCAAACACTCCATCCACCCCCAACTGTACTCCAGTTACAGCGGGGGCGGGCGTAGGGCAGTGGAGGGGGAGGAAACGCAGCACCAAACCAGATCTGACTCTGGGCACTGGTTAATAGGGCAGCAGCAGGGGGGAAAGGCACCCGGGCTAGATAATAATAATGAGAAGCCAGTCTGAGGACCGGCTACGACCGCCACCCTCTCACTTGGTCCTGGCGTTTCTGAGCAGGGGGAGCAGAAGTCTGGGCTCCGATGATGCATCGAGGCACGAGGGGTGCTTCTGTTCCGGCCTAGAGCGAAGCAAGACTGAACAATCGCTAGGTGAGCTCGCCGCGTGCGGCTGCCGGCTGCAAATCTCCCCACCTCTCCCTCCACCCCGCGAGTCCCAGAATTACTTGATGGTAATTTATCCACGTAAGCATCGCTCCCATCTGTTCTCCGCTACAAAGATAGCTGCTTGGAGAGACCGCCGTCTTTGCTGGTTGGCGGGGAGGCGGGAGGAGGGCGGTGATGCGTTCTGACACAGTCTACAGAAAAGTCACCCCAACAGACAGAGCTCCCACGTGTAATTCGCCGCTGGAGTGTCTCTGACACGTTGGTGTTTGGACTTTTTTTTCTTTTTTTTTTTATTCTTCCTGAGCCAGGAGGCCTTGCTGGAAAGTCAAACTTGCAAAGTGCCAAGGTGCCCTGATCATAGAAGGGCGGTTTAGTTGCCACAGAAACTGCTTTTAAAGGGAGAAAACGGATCCTATTTGGAGGTTTATAGCTGGGAGTTTCTGGGTGAGTCGAATTTACTTTGAGACACATTTGATGGTAAGAATGGGTTACATTTTTTAGGTTAGAAAAATTACCCACTTCATCGGAAATCTTACTGTAGCCTAGAAATTATGAATAAAAACAAGAAATTCTTTCTCCCCCTTTTCTTAGCTTTGTAAATCAAAAAAGAAAGAAAAAAAAAGAAAAATACCATATGAGATCGCTCATATGTGGAATCTAAAAAACAAAAACAAACAAACAAAAAAAAAACGTAAATACAGGACAGAAATAGACTCATAGACATAGAATACAGACTTGTGGTTGCCAGGGGGGCGGAGGGTGGGAAGGGATAGACTGGGATTTCAAAATTGTAGAAAAGATAAACAAGATTACACTGTATAGCACAGGGAAATATACACAAAATGTTATGGTAGCTCACAGAGTAAAAAATGTGACAATGAGTGTGTGTATGTCCATGTATGACTGAAAAAATGTGCTGAACACTGGAATTTGACACATTGTAAAATGATTATAAATCAATAAAAAAGTTAAAAAAAAAAAAAAAAAGAAAGAAAAAAGAAAAAGGTCCAGAAAAGCAAACCCATTTTTTTTCCCCAGGAAACCCATGGGATTTGGGAAAATGGCCAGGACTTATCCAAGGTGAAGGTCTCTGGTACACACTTACACTGTGATCTTAGGGAAAAATAAATCATGAACACTTCAAACACTCTGCAAATATTTTCAAAGCAGCTGTCTGGAATGAAAAAATTAGTATGAAGACATTAGTGGCCACTTTGGGCAGAAATGGACAAGGAGGAGATCTGGTCTTTCCCTCAAAATACCTCCCCACACCTGCTGATTAAGCCAATAATGCCTAGCGCTTCATTCTTGTTACCTTGTAGCAAGTTTCAGATCCTTTCCTGAAAATTAACTGATACCAGGGGATAGGAAAAAACTTTAAGCGTTAGGTATCTGGCAATATGAGGAGTGGTTTCTAAAATAGGGTAAAAGGATTTGAAACCGGCAGCCAAAGAAAAGATTTATCATCACCAGCATCATTACCGCCACCAGCGCCGTCATCTGCTACTAGTATTACCAGCAGCATTGTCGTAACTCATCCTTGCCTCTAGTACTGCTTGATCATGAGGGTAGATCATGCTCTGCTTTGGAATGTCCCCTTGCGCCAGAAACGCTAAATGTTTTATGATCAAATAAAATTCTCAGGAGTTGGCAAACTTTTTCAGGAAAGGGCCAGAGAGTAGATATTTTGGGCTTTTTGGATCACACCATCTCTGGCACAACTACTCAGCTCTGCCGTCGTGGGGTAAACACGGTCTCAGAAAACGTGCAAATAATGGGCGCGCTGGTGTCCCCATTCGACTTCATCCACAAAATCAGATGAAGTTGAATCGGTGGGCCAGGTGTGGCCTGCTGGCACTGGTTCACCGGCTCGCATCGCCTCCTAAGTATTCTCACAAGGCTGTGGGCTTGGCAAGAGCATCTTCATTCCTCCAGTGGGGAAACCAGGCGTGTCTGAGGTCGAGTTAATTTGTCCGTGGTCACCCAGGTTGCAGATGGAGGGCAGGGTGACAGCCTAGGTCTAGCGAGCGGTCACCAAAGCAACCATCTGCTCTCCATCACATCCCAGAATGTGATACCCATATGCCTGGCTGCTATTTAAGATAATTTTAGGAGATACATGTATAAACATTTTAATAGGTCCGTTTGTTTTATTTATTTTTTAGTATCTTTTTTTGTTTCTGTTTTGTTTTTGTTTTTGTTTTGTTTTGATGGAGGTCCCGGGGACTGAACACAGGATGCACTAAGCTTGCGCTCTACCACTGAGCTACACCCACCCCGCCTCCATCTGTTTTAATGTGCTTGAAAAAATACAACCAGAAAATCCAACCTTTGATTTTACTCCTGTTTTTTTCTTCAGATGAAATACAAGAACAGCCATCAATAATCACTTCCATGCCTTTCTATTCTTTAAAAGTAAAATATATATATCTGCTTTTTGACAAGGAGGAAAATTTTTTTTCAGTACTCCGTATGTACATTTCATTTTGGCCTTTCAAAAAGCTTTCATTCTTTTCTCGCATTGGATTGTCACCGAAAGCCTGGGAAGAAGGGTGGTACCTATATTATCATGCCCGTGTTGCAGATGAGAAAAGCTAAGGTACCGAAAGGTTAACTGGTTTGTGAGGTCACGCACTGTGATGGTGGCCCCGGGCAGAGCGGACAGTCCCCAGGCCCCCCACCTCCTCCTGCTGTGTGGTCCACGTGGGTTCTCCAAGGCTCTCAGTTGTAAAGAGCCAGCCAAACTCAGGAATTTCTTATTTCTTCCACACCCGTGCCAAAGGTATGAAGGTAACCAAAAACCAGCACCACGAGTCGGGTTTCCTGGGCCGGAGTGTCCCAGGGCAGCCACACGGATGAGTCAAGGTGTGTGCTCGCCGCGGCAGTGGGTCAGGCTGGCCTCCTGGTTTCCATTTTGAACAGTACTTTCTGGATTAGCCATAAATCATTTTGTAAGTGCCAAAGGCTAAATGACTTGAATCTGAAATTCCATATGTGTTTTTTAAATTTATTTATTTTGTGTTTGTTTTTGTTTTGTTTTGGGGGGGAGGTTATTAGCTTTACTTATTTACTTATTTATTTTTTAATGGAGGTACTGGGGATTGAACCCAGGACCTCGTGCATGCTAAGCATGCTAAACACATGCTCTACCACTAAGCTATACCTTCGGCCCCATATGTGTTTTTTACAGAGTGCTCACTTTAGCTGCTAATGATCTGTTTGACCTCGGGCAAGTCACTTCATGTTTGAGAACCCCAGATTCCTCACCCGTAACACATAGCTGCTGGGCTAGATCAGTGCTTTTCAAACCACCAGTTATGACTCTGAGTGAATCGTGTTCAGCAATTTTTAATGAATTAGAAAAGAGAAGAATAGAATGGAAAATAATCAACTGTAATAGAAAATACCCCAACAAGCACTATTTCAGAGACTCTGTTTCAGATCTATACACACACACATGGGATCTGAGAGCTCTCTGCAGCCTTAAGATTCAATAACTCTCTATTACCACAATAAAACCACTCAAACCATATACTAGAGTGATGGAAAGTCAACAGAACTGTAATTCTTACAAATCGTCTCCACACCTCAAAGTCTGGCAATCGCTGAGGAATTCCTTAGAACCATTCTATTATTTTTATAAGTTCTGCTCTATTATATTATGAATTCTATTATAATCTATATTATATCATTATCCTAACACTAATAATACATGAATTAATAATAATGATACTTCTGCTACATTCTAGATATAATGCTATTAAACCTGTATTGAAATATACTTTGGTAAAATATGATCAATAAAGAAATAAGGTGCGAAAAACCTGCCTGATTTTTGTGGTACCTCTCGCCTGCATATAAATAAAACAAGACCAAGTCAAACACTCCAGAGAGACCACTTTGAAATGAATCAAACACGTACCAAGATACACAAAAAGGGCAAAGCTTTCCAGTTCTGGTCTCCCTTTGAAGGGTACCGTAGATGCTAGTCCTGGGCCAGCATGTTACGATCTGCATTGAAATGGCAACACACCAGTCTGCAGAAAAAATTCAGCAAGAATTCAGCCCTTTTGCTTCTGCTTAACACTGGAAGCCCCCAGAGGAAACTGCCTCATTTGCAGAATTGGTGGGTGCCAGGATGTGTGAGAAACTGAATGAAAAGGACAGGAAAGACATTTCAAGACTTCACTTTCTGAAATTGAAACCCATTCTATTTTTAATCCTCCCTCTCTCTCGGGTATTTAATTCCAGAGGCTAGTCAAGTCACGTTGTAAAAAGTATCCTGGTTGACAAATTATCAGTGCTTCGGTTAGCTGCAGTTTCCCTTCTGAAAACTACCTTCGTGGATTCGTATTCAGAAACGCAAGCTCAGTTTAGTGCCAGTTTTGCAGAATAGAGAAAGATTCCAAAAACTGAAGGATTAAAAGTAGACGTAAAACTCGTTAGTACAAAGAAGTGAGGGAGTAAATAATAATTTTTGAATGCGCTGAATGTTTACGAGTTCTCCACCAACAGGTGTGCATGTAATTAAAGGAAGCCTGTAACTGGAGGCCTGGAGTTTAGAAGGATCAGAAGAGTTGATCCTTGGAGCAGTGCCTGCGCTCCTGGGGTTGGTCCCAGACAATTAAGGATGAAGTCGTTGCTTGTTCCGATGCTTCGATTTCATCCGCGAAATAAAAATTAGCATTTATCTGGGACTCACTGATTTTTCTTCCAAAAGATCTTGAAAACACATCCTTACTCCTATCAGACAAGGTTAATCCATACAGTCTCCTGAACAGATCCTATGAATAAAATCATTCCCACTCTCCCATTCCATCTTATATTCAGTTGATGAAAGATTTCTCTCAAACAACATCAAAGAAGAATGCCTATACTGGAGACACTGATATTCAACAGAAAAAGAAGATACTAGTTAGTTCACACTTCCCTGAAAAACAGTTTAGAGGCCTCTTCCCGGTCAGATACCAGACATAAAAGAAATATAGATCTTCTGGGCTTTCATTTTTCATATTTAGTAAGTATCTATAAAAAACAAAAAGTTTAATAAAACTCCAATGGCTCTGGACAGAAGGTGAAAATTAAAACAAACAAAAGTGAAAAACTTAGAATGAAGCTGTCGAGCTTACCCACTGATCACAGAGTGGGAGTATCGTCTTGGGAGGGTTGGAGTCCTCTGTGAGTCTAACAGATCCTAACAGAGACTAGGCATCTTCATTATCGTGCACAACTTCTGTATCATAAGACGTCCTTGGGACACAATTGGTGCACTTTCTACATCCATCAGAGCCTTTTCTGCCAAAGCGTTAGCAAAGGCAAGTTCATGCCGCTGACCCACTGTGAGGCCAAAGAAACCGAAGTGCCGGAATTTGGAGCAGAGAAAAGAAAGGTTTATTGCAGGGCTGAGCAAGGAGGACAGGATGGCTCATGCCCAAGAAAACCCCGAACTCCCCAAAGGGTTTCAGGAAAGCATATTTAAAGGCCAGGTGAGGGAGGGGGTCGCAGGGTGCGTGATCAGCTCGTGCACAATCCTCTGATTGGTCGACATGGATGTAACAAGGCGTCAACACTATCAACCCCTGGGCACCAGAGGGTCTGGGGGCCACGTGGTCTTGATCATCAAATAGTTAATTTCTGCCCTTTAGTGGTGGTTTTCAGCATCTGAAAAACTCAGGAAATATACATGAGATACTATTCTCTGGGTCCTTCGGAGAGGAGCCACAGCGGAGGATACAGGGACGGCGGAGGGGTCTGACCCTGGAAGGCCCCACGGGGTCCTGCTAGGATACAAAAGGAGACATGGGAGGGGGATTACCACTGATGAAGAGTTGAGAAGAAAACTTAAGTCCCTCAAGGATCAGATTGTCTCTGAGATCTGCTGCTGACGTTTCTTCCCACTTTTAATCTGCAACAGCTCCAGAAAAGAAATCAAGACACAGAAAACAAAGGCTGATGGATTATTTACTTTCATCTCTCTAAGAATGATATTTCCAAAGTAGAAATGAGTTTTTTGAAAAGGCAGAGAGGACCTATCAGGAAGGATTAATGGAAATCGGTGGTGAGGGCTCCAGGAGAAGCGCCTGCCACAAGGAGGTTCAATCCAGGGACTTAAGGACCAAGGCACTGGACCAAGTCCAATTTCACTCAGAGGATATGTTATTGATGACCTGGTTTGTTACAGTCCCGAAATATTCAAAGTTGGAAGCAGTTCAAGCTAAATACTTTAAAAACATGTTTGTTCAATATAGATTTTAGCTAAAAAATAAATTCAGTGTTTGGGTTTCATTCAGGGTTTAGCAAATTCTTCGCATGTATCTGGTGCAAAGGGACACCGTGTTTTGCCTTCGGCGATGCTGTGTCAAGGAGGTTCTGGTTCTGGTTCTTGAAAGACTCAAATAGTCAGGAATGAATATTCTGTGGGAGGGACAGTCTCAGATTCAGAGCTCTGTTGCTTGAGTCCTCTGTCCATCAGAAATAGAACGGTCCTGAAATCCAGGACTTCATCTCACCTATCACGGCTCAGAACTGAAATGTGTTTTCAGTCATATTCTGTGCTTCATCAAGAGAAAATAAAGTTTTGAACCATGGAAGTAAAGTTATCCTGTGGCCTTGGGATACAAGCTTAATCAGGTAATGTAAAATGCCAAGCAGCCCAAAATTCGAGGTAATTGCCAATAGTATTCATACCCTGAAAATAGATTCATACAGTCTCGAAGTGTCTCCTCACAGAGCACTTATAAATTGCAACAGGAACTGGGATACCTTTGCAACAGATGAACATGGTCAACACCACATTGAAGAGATCAATGTCAACATCAACAATAGCTAACCTGAAATCACGTGCCTTCTGATGTGACGTGATAGGAAGAATGCATCACTTATATTTCATTCCAGACAAAAATAATAATCTGAATCTGAACATGAGGAGACAAGCAAAAAAATAAACACTCAAATTAAAAGATGACAAAAATAAATATTCTCCACTCTTCAAAATGTCAACATTGGAAAAGACAAAAGCTGAGAAAATGTCCTATATAAAGGAAACCAAAAATATATAAATCTGAATATAACACACAACGGTAGGTTGCCTTCTGGGTTGACAAGAAACAGTGCTGTAAAGAACAATGTGATAAAGGACAGTGCACTAATTTTGCACTAATCTGGGCAAGAATGAGTTTGAGATGCAGATACTAGTTGTGGAAGTTGAAATAAAATATATGTTAAAAACCAGTATTATAGCTATGCTAAATTTCCTAAATGTGATAACTGTAATGGGTTTATGTAAGAAAATTTTCTTATACTTAGAAGACCCAAGCTGATGTATTTAGGGATGAAATGTGGTCATGTCTGCATCTTACTCTCAATTAGTTCAACATAAATTAGCAGGAAGATGACGATGATGATGAAGATAGATAGATATACAGGATGGATGGATGGATAGATAGACAGACAGACAGACAGATAAATGCACAGATAGATAGACAGACAGATAGATAAATGGATGGAAAGAAAGAAAGAAAAAAGAAAAGAAAAGGAAAGAAAAGAAAAGGAAAGAAAGAAAGGAAGAAAGGAAGAAAGGAAGAAAGAAAGGAAGAAAGAAAGGAAGAAAGAAAGGAAGAAAGAAAGGAAGAAAGAAAGGAAGAAAGAAAGAAAGAAAGAAAGAAAGAAAGAAAGAAAGAAAGAAAGAAAGAAAGAAAGAAAGAAAGGATGGATGCATAGATAGATAAAGATACAAAGCAAATGTGACAAAATGTGAAATAATTGATGAATCTAGGTGAAGGATATTTGGTGTTCATGGTACTTTTCTTGAAATTTTTCTGTAGCTTTGACATTTTTAAAATAAAAAAATAAAAAGTTTTAAAAGAATATACATATTAAAACATTTTAGTTTTAACATGCATCTCTTAGTTCTAACAAATCAGAAATATCAATTATCAATGGGCTCTAATGAATCCTTTGTTAGCCTGAAGCAAAAATACAATTGAACTGTCACTACTTTCTTACTTTGAATGTACAGAGAGTTACTGGGCAATAGACGCTAATCATATTGGCTTATTTAAACTGATTTGTTATGACAAGATGTCCTGGGAAAGAACCAGGGTGGGGTAGCCTAAAACTTTGCAAGAGAATAAAAGTTTACACTTAAAAACAGAAGACAATAGTCAACCAGGGTACAAGGGAGAAGCACAGAGAGCAGACTGGAGGCGCCAGTTTTGCACAAGTCCAGACAAAAGCCTGAGTCTGGGAACAGGGCATTAGCAGTGGAGGAAGCGAGACTTGGGGAGACTCAGTATATTTTGAGAGTAGATCCATGACCAGGCTAATGGACTGGATGTGGCATCTGAGAGCCATGGGGTAGTCAACGGTCATTCCAAAGTTTTGGACCTGAATAACAAAATGAGTATGAATAAATGCTTCTAGGAGGACAAACACTGCTAGGCAGCTAGCAGTGTATACAGTGATCTTGTCAAAGGAAGGGACGATGAGGGGCCTCTAGGATACTGGCGAGGTTCTATTTCTTGATCCGGGAGATGGTTAGAGAGTGACATCACTACAGACACTACGGACACTAAAAGAACAATAAAGGAATACTGCGAGTGACTGTATGACCACAGTTTTGATAGTCTAGATGAAATGGATTTCATTTCATTAATTTCTAGAAAGATATAATTTGCCAAAACTTACCTAAGTAGAAATAGACAATCTGAAAAGACTTATCTCTATGAAATAGAACTTTTAAAATTGAATCAATAATTAATAACCTTTCAAAATAGAAAGCACCAGGCTCAGTTGATGAATTCTACCAAACATTTAAGAAAAAAGTATACCAATTCTCTACAATGTCTTTCAGGGGATAGAAACAAAGAGAATACTTCTTAATTTATCCTATGAGGCCAGCATTATGTTAATACCAAAACCAGACAAAGACATTACAAGAAAAGAAAACTACAGACCAATATTTCTCATGAATGTAGATATAAAAACCCCCAACAAAACATCAGCAAGTTGAATCTAACAAGGTATAAAAAGAATTACACACTAGGACCAAGGGAGAGTTATCTCAGATCTGCAAGGCTGTACAAAATCCCCCCCACCAAAAATCAATGAATGTAATCCATCACATTATTAAACTAAAAAAGAAAAATCACATGACTATATCAATAGAAACAGAAAAAGCAGCTGAGAAAATCCAACATGCATTCATGATAAAAACTCTCAGTAAATGGAAGTTTCTTCAACTTGATAAAGGATATCTACAAAAAACCTACAGCTAACATTATACTTAATGATGAAAAACTCAGTTTTCCCACTCAGTACAATGTACAAGGTAAGGATGTCCCCTTGCACCACCATTTTTCAACATTGTACTGGAAGTTCTAGCCAATGCAACCATCTGGTGAAGCAAATGACCCAGGAGAGCCAACACAATGTTGAAGAAAAACAAAGTTGGAGGACTGACACTACCTGACTTCAAGACTTACTATAAAGCTACAGTAATCAATACATTTCAGTATTGGTGGAAGATGAGACAAATAGCCCATTGGAACAGAATAAACAGTCTAGAAACAGACCCACATAAATATAGCCAACTGATCTCACAGAGGAACAAAGGCAATACAACAGAGCAAAGACAGTGTTGTGGTACTGGAACAACTGGACACCCATATGCAAAGAAAAAGAATCTAGACACAGACGTTAGACCCTTCACAAAAAAAAAAAAAAAAGAACTCAGAATGGATCACAGACCTAAATGTAAAATTCAAAACTATAAAACTCCTGGACCATAACATGAGAGAATATCTCTAGGACCTCAAGCATGTGATGACTTGTTAGATACAACACCAAAAGCATGATCCATGAAATAAATAACTGATAAGCCTGACCATGAAAATCATGAACTTCTGCTCTGCAAAAGACAGCATCAAGAAAGTGAGAAGACGAGTGAAAAATATTTGCAAAAAAAAAACCACACTTCTGATAAAGGACTATTATTCAAAATATACAAAGCACACTTAAAACTCAGCAATACGAAAACAACCTGACCCAAACAGGGGCTAAAACCTTGACACTTCACCAAAGAAGATCTACAGATGGCAAATAAGTGTATGAAAAGATACTCCACATTGTTGTCATCAAGGGAACACAAATTAAGACAACAGTGAAAGATATCTCTACATATCTATTACAGTGGCCAAAATCCAGGACACTGACAAGACCAAAGGCTGGCGAGGATGGGGAGAAACAGGAACTCTCATTCACTGCTGATGGGAAGGCAACATGGTGCAGCCACTTTGAAAGACAGTTTAAGAGTTTCTTACAAGACTAAAGGTACTCTTAGCATACGATCCAGCAGTTATTCGCTTTGGCATTCACCAAATGAACTGAAAACTTATGCCCACATAAAAATGTGCACCTTAATGTTTACAGCAGCTTTATTCATAATTGCCAAAACTCGGAAGCCACCAAGATGCTCCTCAGCAAGTGAATAAACTGTGGTACATCCAGACGATGGAACGCTTACTCGGTGCTAAAAAGAAATCACTACCAAGCCACGCAAAGACACAGCCGAACCTTCAGTGCATATTCCACAGGGAAAGGCGCCAATCAGAAAAGGCTACGTACTGAATGATGCCAACTATGTGACATTCTGGAAAAAGCCAATTTATGGAGTCAGTAAAAAGACCAGTGGTTGCCAGGAGTGTGGGGTAAAGAATAGACAGAGGAGAGAGGTTTTTCAGGGCAGTGAAAATATTCTGTATGATGCAATAATGATGGATACATGTCCTTATACGTTTGTCCAAGCACGAAGAGTAAACCCTCAGGTAAACTGTGGACTGTGGGTGATTATGATGTGTCTGTGTACTATAACACGTGTACCACTCTGGTGAGGGATGCTGATAATTGCAGAGGTTGTGGGTGCATGAAAGCAGAGGATATAAGAGAAGTCTCTGTCTCTTCCCCTCAATCTTGTTGTGAGCCTTAAATTGCTCTAAAAGAAATAAAGACTTAAAAGTAAATAAATAAATAATAAATTAATTAATTAAAAAATAAAGACTTAATAATTTTTAAAAAATGGTTAAATAATCTCCCACAAGACCATTCAAACCAAGCAAATGATAGATCTAGAACTCAAATCCAGGTCTTTCTGACTCGCTGGCACTGTGACCTTAACCATCATCCTACAATGCATCTCAGAGATACGCCTCTCAGAGATGCCACTTGGGACAGTGGCCAGTTGGAAACAGTGAGGTTGGACTCAAGAGAAAGGAGTAGGGTGGAGATGCACGCTCAGTTAACCTAGCCGTGCCCCTCTGCTACCCATGTAAGGAGCTCCCATCTGGAGCCCGGGATCCATCAAAGGTGAAGAGCCTCCCCACGGGTGCAGTTCCTGGTGCAAAGCCATCTACGGGCTAAGCGCAATCGATCTGAAAGCTTGGCTCTTCCAAGAAGGAAGTGCTTGGTACAGAATCTGAACACATGTCTAGAGAAACTTCTGGCATCATCTCAAAGAACCTTCCAGTCTTATACACAAGCTTCAGGCAGAAAATAAATGATGCAAAGATGACATTTTACCAAAATTCACAATGGCTGAATTTCTGGAATAAAAACTTCCTGTTTGACTGTCCCCTTGACTCTGAGATAAAACGGCCTTTACAATAATAGCCAGGATATATTGGGAACAGTTACAGCTGTGCTAGCCTAGGGAAGCAAGCTTAAAAGGCAATGAAAATGTATGAATCTTCCCAATTTGAGGGATTCTAGAAGAAAAAAAAAAAAAAGCCTGAATTTGCAAGGCAAAGAGTACTTTTCTCTCTTTATTAACCAAAACAAGAAAGGTTCCTCTACTGCACATGGATGTGTATCTGCCTGCTAGAAGGTATAGAAAAACAATCAAATCACTCTGGAATGCATTCAGAGTGGGTTAGATAAATCCTCCTCTCCCCGTCTCATTTCCCTCGCATCTAGGTAACGTGACCCTGGCGGCGTGAGGCATGCCTCGCAAATGAAAGCAACAGGAACATTCAGTACCCATTCATTATTCCTTCCTCGTAGGTCTGACATAGCCAACAGCAAATGCAATTACCTACAGCACCAGAAACAACAATGTTATCTCCCACTATTACTGTGGATAAATCTGTTTCAAAGGATGCTATTGGTGGGGGAAAAAAATGGTAATGAAACTGTAAGTAGAGTGCTGAGAGTCACCTGGAGAGCTTAAGTTTGGATGTCAGGTTAGGGAAGAGACAAGGGAGAGATGGAGGGAGAGAGAGAGAGAGAGGGAAGGAAAGAAGGAAGGGAGGAAGGGAGGAAAGGGAAGGGAAGGAGGGAGAGGGAGGGGAAGGGAAGGGAAGGGAAGGAAGGAAGGAAGGAAGAGAGAGAGAGAAAGAAAGAGAGAGAGAGAAAGAAAGAAAGAAAGAGAGAGAGAGAGAGAGAGAGAGAAAGAAAGAAAGAAAGAAAGAAAGAAAGAAAGAAAGAAAGAAAGAAAGAAAGAAAGAAAGAAAGAAAGAAAGAAAGAAAAAGAAAGAGAAAGAAAGAAAGAAAGAAAGAAAGAAAGAAAGAAAGAAAGAAAAGAAAAGAAAAGAAAAAAGAAAAGAAAAGAAAAGAAAAGAAAAGAAAAGAAAAGAAAAGAAAAGAAAAGAAAAGAAAAGAAGGAAGGAAGGAAGGGAAATAAAAGAGAAGTTCAAGGAAGGACCAAGGAGGGGAAATGAGACCCGTGGCTTCTCTATTTTGCTACCCCAGTGCATTGTTACAATTGCACTTTGAAATGTATTTCAGTACATGTCAAGGCATTTCAAAGTTCAGTTACATCTCAAATAAAAAGCAATTCTTTATAAATTCTTGACGCTCGCTCCAGCCCACAATTTACTTAAATTATTTCTTGTTATATAAAGGTAGAGTTAAAGTCAGCTTTTCCTGCAGCAGTTCCAAAGTTGAGCCTGCACCAGTCCACAGCTACTTCAGCATCTGTCGTCTGCTGCCACCACATACAGTCGCATCACCTACGACATATGGACCGTGATAGGAAACAAGGTTCACAAAGACAGCACACGGCTATTGTCAATGTCAAAAGCGTGACATGGTGACAATCACAAGGAATTTGGCTAGTGACGCCAGAGAACTCAGTGCGTTCAAGTCCAAGGTACCAGCTGCCCACGGAGTCTGGCGCCACGTGTCAAACTAGCAGATGTCAAGAAAGCAGTGGTTGTTAACGACAAGGTCACGGTCAGCCAACAGAACTTAACTGACAAACTCTTGCCTGTGTCAGCTGCTGACACTGATGAGCTGCAAAGATGACAAAGCATCGTACAACTTTGCCCTCCCTCCTCCCGCTTCCCCAACAACTCTGGACTGGAAATAGAAATGCATCTGTTATTTCAATCGCATCTGAATATATTAACCTATCTCAACCTTAGCAGTGTTCTAACAGAAACTCTGTCTGGAAATTGAGGGAAGCCCTGTTTTAAAGGTTTTTAAAGGTCCTAATTTGATTTGGTTGCAGAAGTGTCACTCTTTCAAGTGATACCTGTGTATGCATGTGTGTATGCACGTATATATGTGTGTGTGTATATGAATATATGTGTATATATCAAATGACGAGGATTGACAAACATGCCTTTAAACTGAAAGCTTCAGGTCAAAACTTCAAGATTGCAAAAGCATCTACGTTAAATTAAGTGGCACCCTCAAGCCAATCCAAGCAATTTTGCTAGGTATCATCTACGTGCCAGGGACTAAGGAAATAAAAATGAAGAATTTTGTTCCTGCTCTCACCTGAATTCACAGCCTTATGGGAGACAGAGACAAACACAAAATATGATGCAATGAGGTAACTGCTACATTAATCTGTAGATGGGAAAAATGCTATGCTAATTCTCAGACAGGGAGATGATGTTTGCGGTACACAAAATCAAAAAAGGGGTTTATAAGTCAAAAACATACTTGAAGGGCTCCATGAGTCAGCTTTTAAGAAATGGAATAATTAGCAAACTATGGAAGGAGAGAATTCACAGAAGGAGAACCCTGAATGACAAAAACAAAACATGAAAAGATATGCAATCTGCCTAGTAATCAGGAAATGCAAATTAAACCCATAAATGAAGTGTCACTTCCTACCCGCTAGATTGGCCATACTAAACGCTGCAAAGATGCAGAGCAACAGTGAAGGTTTACATACGGCTCAAGGGAGAGAAAGTCCACTTTGGAGGGCAGTTTGGCAAAACCCCAGAACAAGGGGAGGATATAGCTCAAGAGATAGAGTGCATGCTTATCATGCACAAGGTCCTGGGTGCAATCCCCAGTAACTCCTCTAAAAATGAGTAAATAAACCTAATTAGTCCCCCTACCAAAGGAAAGAAAAAAATTTTTTAAATTCCAGAATAGGAGACCGGGGGCACACTCCATGACCCGCCATCCCATCCTTAGTGGATACCCTAGAGAAACCCCAGCACCTGGCCCAAGGAATCATGTACTCGAATATTGTATTGATGCTTTCTGTTAGAGGAAAACAATCTAAATGCCCATCAATTTGAGAAGAGATAAATACGTGTGATATATTTATCTGGTGACATAGCACAAAGCAATAAAATAAACTCCCTAGAATCACATGTATCAACATACCTGTATCTTAGAAATATAATGTTGTGAAAATAAGCAAATTATAGAAGACGTAATCTGTGTAGTATTCAAAACATGCAAAATCTGCTGCATATAATTTTATAGATTGCATGTGGTATTAGTACAAAACGCTCATGAAAATCATAAACACTAAATCCAGGATAGCAAAATCTGAGCAGGAGCGAGAAAAATAAGATAGAAAGAGGAAGGCAAGAAGTTGCAATTAATACTGAAAGTTCCTTATTTCTCTTTGTTGTATTTGGAACTTCTTGAAAATACAAACAATATGCTCAAAAAAGTGCAGCAAAAGCACAGCGAAAGGAATAATTGGTTCTGTTTCAAGATAAATAGCACTGAAAGTGAAATGAATAAAATGATCGTGAGTCATTATGGTATCACAAAATATCTGCCCTGGAGAAGTCAGGGCATCTTAAAATTTTCTGATAAACATTTTGATCCAAACACTGATTCAGAGTTTCCACTGTTGCCTTCTCATTTGCCTGCAACTATAAAACTCTGAACAGAGTTGCTAACACCAAATGCTCTATGTAATCTGCACTGGCGTTGAAGTCACCCCTTTTTCTTATTTGTTTGTTTGAAATATAGTCAGTTACAATGTTGTGTCAATTTCTGGTGTACAGCATCGTGTTTCAGTCTTACACATACATACATAGATTCCTTTTCATATTCTTTCACATTACAGGTTACTACAAAGTACTGAATATAGTTCCCTGCACTATACAGCAGAAACTTGTAGGATATCTATCATATACAGTAGTTAAGATCTGCAAATTTCATTGCCACCGATGGAAGCCTGGGGGTGTCTTATGACCATCAAGGTAGCCCCTCCTCAGAATCGTGCTCCTCCAGAAACTCAAACTGTTTGACAGCAACTCGCTTTCAGGGCACAATCTTTTCTGTGATACTGAGCAGTGCTTTGCTCACGCCAGTGGGTAGTCAAGGAGAGAGGCTGAGCGGAAGGCAAAGATTGCATCAGTCCATGGACTCCTCCATGCAGTAGTCTGGCGATGCAGTCAACAAATTATTTACTGAGCGCCTACTGGGTTCCAGCCATTGTAGTGAGCCAATGGAGACAAGTGAATTACACGTAATCTACTGCTTGCAGGAAGCCCCCAGAGAAACTAGTGAATAAACGAGGGTACTGGAGAGCAGTTCCTCAGTGCCACAGGGGACTGGGGCAGGCAGGGAGGCTGACTTAAAGAATAAAATAAAATAAAACAGCCCTTCACTGAAGTTTTGAAGGGTACTTCAGACAGAATCACAAAATCATGAATCTTAGAGGTGGAGTATAGCTGGTTTAAAACAAGTTCTGTGAGGTCAGGGTGAGGAAGATCGGGGGAAGCGGGGCATAAAAGGAAGTCAAATAACTGTTCTTTCACCAAGACTGGGGGTGAAGTCTTGCCCAGGAGTAACTGGTCTGCCTCAGGTTAAAGAGAACGTGTGCAGTACTTTCAAAGTTTCTTCTGGTCTTTTGGCTACTTGGTATATCTGTCTACCTACCTGTCTATATAATTTCTTTCTCAGACAAAAATTTATGTATCTATCTATAAGATGGAGAGTCCAGAAGGAACCCTACCCACTTACAGTCAATTAATCCTGATAAAGGAAGTAAGAATATACAGTGGAGAAGAAACAGTCTCTTCAGTAAGTGGTGCTGGGAAAACTGGACAGCTACACGCAAGAATGAAATTAGAACATTCTTTAAGGCCACATGCAAAAATAAACTCAAAATGGATTGAAGATTAAATGTAAGACCAGATACTATAAACTTCTAGAGGAAAATATGCGCAGAATACTCTTTGACATAAATTGCAGCAATATTTGTGGGGATCCATCTCCTAAAGCAAAGGAAATAAGAGCAAAAATAAACAAATGTGACCTATATAAACTTAAAAGTTTTTGCACAGCAAAGGAAACCACTGACTAAAAGAAAAGACAACCTACTGAATTGGAGAAAATATTTGCAAATGACATGACCGATAAGGGATTAATATTCAACATATATAAGCAGCTCACACAGCTCAACATCAAAAAGAGAAACAACCCAATTAAAAAATGGGCAGAACTGAATAGACATTTTTCCAAAGAGGACATGCAAGTAACCAACAGGCACACGAAAAGGTACTCAACATCTCTAATCACCAGGAAAATGTAAATCAAAATCACAATGAGCTATCACCTCACACTGGTCAGAATGGCTGTCATCAAAAAGAACACAAAAACGAATGTTGGCGAGGATGTGGAGAAAAGGGAACCCCCAAACACTGTTGGTGAGAATGTAAATTGGTGTAGCCACTGTGGAAAACACTATGGAGGTTCCTCAAAAAACTAAAAATTGGAACTACCATATGACCCAACAATTCCACTCCTGGGTATGTTTGAAAAAAAACAAAAACACTAATTCAAAAGGATACATGCATTCCAATATTCATAGCAGCATTAATTACAATTTCCAAGATATGGAAGCAACCTAAGTGTCCATCAACAGATGAATGGATAAAGGGACAAAGAAGATGTGAGATACACACATACATACATATATACATATATATGTGTGTGTGTGTGTGTGTGTGTGTGTGTGTGTGTGTGTGTGTGGAATGCTACTCAGCCATGAAAAAGAATGAAATTTTGTCATTTGCAGCCACATGGATGGACTTGGAGGGCATTATGCTAAGTGAAATATGTCAGACAAAGACAAATACTATATGATATTACTTATATATGGAATCTAAAAACTACAACAAATTAGTGAATTAAACAAAAAAGAAGCAGACTCACAGATATAGAAAACAAACTAATGGTTATCAGTGGGGAGTAGGAGGGGGGAGGGGTAATAGAGGGCAGAGAAAATGGGTTATTATGGAATTATATGAAATCATGTGTGCAAAACTTTTGGAAATTGTAAAGCTCTGTAGAATTTAAAGACTCATTCAATAAAAGTTTTTTTAAAATAAAAACAAAGTTTCTTCTGGTTCTTTGGATAGTTGGGTATATAATATATACAATTTTTTATTTTTAATTTACAATTACAAATTGTAAATTTTTTAATATATTTTTTTTCAGACAAAATTATATATATCTGTAGAGATGACAAATAGATTTTTAAATCTATTAAAATCTCTTCATCTATTAAAGGTTAATAAAAGGGCTTAATCTGATGACTTAGTTGTAAAAGTCGGAATATAAGTATATAAAATATATTAATTTAAAAGATAAATATGTAAATTTAAAAGTATAACTTTTTATCTGAGAAAGTCTTAGAGCCCTGGGAAAAACCAGGGAGGGCTGTGGGTGAAACAAAGGTTTGCGTGCTCTGTACAATAAAGTAACGAGAATGTTTGAGGCTTAGCGTCTAAAGGAGGTGAGGGATGCAGAGACACTGCGGGAGGGGCATTCAGGGCTCCAGAGTGAAGAGAAGAGGCACCAAGTAGAACTGGGGAAGGGCTGTCGGGTTAGGAATTCCAACATGGCAGGGGGCCAGAGCCCGGCGGGAAGGTCCCACAGCTGGTGATGAGAAAGCCCAAAGCACAGGTCGTCTAGGACTCAATGTCAAGTACTTCCCAACCTGTGCCCTGTTGTAAACCCACCCCCACTGACTTTCCAACCTTCACTAAAAGCCAACTCCATACAACAGTGTTGCGTTAGTGGCACTCGGAGGATGGCAGTAAGAGGGGCCATTTCTAACATGAGATTAAATGACGGGAACGGAGGAAGGGTGACAACCAGAGGCATGGCTGAGGGTCTTTGAGAGAAAGAATGGGGGCAGCAAGAGGCCATAGGATCTGAGAGGACATGCTTTGGATGAATCTTTTAAAATATTCACATCCCACAATACGGCGGAAGGAGAATCAAGCCAGGTGATGTGGAAATGGATGGTAAAGGTGACATTTCAGAGCTGACGTGCTGTCAGATATCCAAGACATCATAGCCGCTCTACTTTCTATATATGCAACAGGCTAGACCGATAAACCCCAAAACGTGAACAATGGTTTTCTCTAGATATTGAGAGTGAGCATGGTAGGTGTTAGATCTTTCTTATCTCTTTTTTTCTTCTCCTTTTTTCTTTTTTGGCTTATCTCCAATTTCCAAATAATATACCATAAAGCTTAAAATGAAACAGACAAAAACAAATGCATTATTAAAATAGAGATTAAATTTAAACCATCATTTTAAGCTTTGCCTGCCCACCGTGAATTCAAGAAAACATACCCCCGTGGTGAATCATTCTTCTCACACTTGAATTGAAGAGGTGTTTTATCTGCTTGACCCAAATCTCGCCCAACTAACAACACAGCCTTGGAAGAGGCCCTCAACCGAGACAGATTTGCCAACAAGGCATTAAGAATCGTCTACTAGAAGCATTTGCGTTATTAAATTTTAGCCGTCCCCAATATAAAACAGAGTGGGCAGCAGAAACTCCATTTCCTAGAACATGCTTCAGTATGAGGTTTAAATTTGAATTTCAGATAAATAGCAAATAAGTTTTTGATATAATTACGCCCCAACAAATATTTAGAATGAATAATTTTTAGTGTAAGCATCTTTCCATATATTTCATGTGACCTACTGGAATTATAAATAAAGTATCCGTGTTGTTTATCTGAAATTCACTTCTACCTGGCTGCCTGTATTTCCATTTGATAAACCTTACAACACTATTTCCATGTCTTATGTCAAGACTGGAAAAAGGGCTAGGGAACTACTTTGTCTGCGACCTACCTACATGGTGTTTTTTATACGCACAATTTTTTAGGGAGGAAAAAGGGGACATGAATTGATTACAAATCCATTTTCGAGCCCTTTAACCTAATCTGCGAAAGTCTGAAGCAGCAGGTGTCTCAAAGGCAGCAGCTTTGTTACAACAAAGAGCCCCCTGCCTGTCAGGAACAGGAAATGGAACCGGTTGAAACATTTCTGCCAAAATGACAGTAGGTCAGGTGGACATCCAACCCATTCAAGGTCATTATTCCATTTTTCTGCTAAATTGCTGAGTGAAAATGAGAAGAAGCCAGACCACAGCGAAGTGAATTCCAGGTAAAGAAAAGGCTCATCCTCAGCGGGTCCACCTTTATTTGGGGAACATAGGAGAGGCGCACTTTTCACACAGGGCTGCTCTAGATGAAACTGTATTCAGGTTTCGATCTTGGTAGGGCCTCCAGGTCGCTATGCAAAATTTATTCTTGGAAGCCTGGGAAAAGCCACCCGGAGACCATCCATTAGGGCTGCTCTCCGCTTCCAGCAAACACTGGCTACAGACATGCCGCGTTCCAGAAAACATAAGTGTTAGGTTGCATTTCTTTTAATTAAACCCTCCTGGCAGTGCCCTGGAGAGGCTCTCCTCCAAAACGCTGGTCCAGGAGGCTTTCCGAATTACAGGTCCATACTCTCTCTGCTGCAGTTGTGGAAGGAGCCGCGGTGAGGGTACCAAATGCTGCTCCGTTCAGGCGAAGCCCAGAGACATCACCTGGGTGTGACCTGGGGAGAGGAACACAGCGTCCCCACTTGCCAATGACCGCACAGTCAGGACAAGATTTTCAGTTAGATTTATGATGATTTGAGGGGGGTTGGGGAAGGCCAATACGGGTTACAGCGAGGGGCCTTCAGTTTTCCACCCTGTGCCACCCCAGCGCATTTGCTGAACCCGGATACATGGGGGCAGGAGAGGGTGGCTGGATGCAGACAGGTACTGGCTTCTCCAGAGAGGTCAGAAACGTATCTTTCCGATGCTCACCAGAGCGGGAGGGTTTAGTGGCCAAAGACCAGTGAAATCATTCACCTTCTGGTCGAAAAACAGTCTTAACTGGGACACAAGTTAACATCTTCCTGCTCTTGGTGCCATTTGTCAACCATAAAAAAATAAGAGGAAACAGTTCCGTAATGATGAAACCTACTTACTCCAAGTCTCTCTTTTAACTGTAGTGAAACGAGTGACAAATGATTGGCGGGGCTTCGTGGACTGACCCCTGGGGGCACAGCTGGCAGGCTCTAGGGACGTGTCTGGGAGGCACCAGCCATGGTGCGGGGCTTGGTCAGTGCGAAAACTGCCTGGATGGCCTGGGAGACCAGGACCACCATCAGGGTGCAAAGAGGAAGCACCCTGCCCATGGACCCCTGTACATAGTGATCAGGAAAAAGGAGCACTTCCACTTTCTAAAACATTAATAGTCTGGAAGCACATCTGATGGAATCTCTGTCAATATTACAGTTTCTAACAAAAATCACTAATATTTACTGAATAAATGGTATGTGCTAAGCAAGGTGGTAGAGACTGTCAACATTTACCAAACTCACAACAGAACCCTGATTTATAATCACTGCATACATAAAAGGTGCTTTAGAGAATTTGATCTAATGGGTAAAAAGGCTGATACGGCTATTAAAATTCAAGGAACCAATCACAAATCCATCTCCACACAGTAGACAAAAGCAAAGACAAACAAGCAGAAATTACCTTGAATGCAAAGTCAGTAGGAGGCACACAGGCATTTCTCTGATTCCTATTCAGGGACTCGGGAAATTTTTATTTTTCTCTCAAATGAATTCAGCAGCTGTGCTTTGGCAAATGAAGAAGTCAGAAAATTTGAAATTTATGAGCAAATTGATGAGTTTCTGTCTATAATAATAATTTCCATTCATTAGCTGTTTACTGTATACCAAGTGTTTTGCATCCGGTCTCCCTAACCCCTCACAGCCCACAGGCTCTAAATTATTTTACAGATGAGGAAACGGAATACTTGATCCAAGCAGCACAACTAACAGATAACACGGGTGGGCTTTGAACTCAACATTGATGTCCCCAGGTTGGGGCTCATTCTTTGATGCCCCTCTGCTTCCCCAGCATCAGATAGCTTGACTGCTTGGAGGCTGGAACAAAGAGACACACCCATTAATTTGCATAAATTAGGCTAAACTCAGCCTCCTCTGACATCAGTGCAAACTTCAACCCGATACATCAAGCTGATTCATCTTTTAAGACACCCTCACCGTGATCAAAAGGTATTTGTTTTCTTAAAGTGGGATCATGAGAGCCAACAGGAAAAAACATCCTGTGGCTTTGATTTTCTTTTTTCTCTAGAAAAGAAAGGCCATCCCATGCCATTCACCTCCCACGCCCAGCCTGGACTCTTGCAGTGATTAGCGGTAAAGCTTTCCCGCCGTTCAATTCACATGTCTGCCCAGTGCAGGTGGGTCCCCGGAACTGAACACCATGCACTGCTATAAAATCCATTAGCCTTTCCCACCTATGGAACAGGCACTCCCTGGGAGCTGTTTATCAGCAGTGCCTCAAAAAGGAAAAGAAACTTAATTTCAAACTAACAGGATAACAAACTTCGTGGAATTTTTTTTTTTTTTTAAACTCTTGAAAAGCGTTACTTAAGAAAGTCTGGCTCCAAAGCAAAAGGAATGGCTGGAAGGAAAACTGACGACAAAAGAGGCAATTTAATTTGATTTGGGACACATTTCCATTCATGTGATTTATGTGACTTATTTGAAATCACATTAATTTTTTTCACATAATTTTTTTAAATTTGAAATCGATTTTTAAATTTGAAATCATCAATTAAGAAAATTGTGATTTATATGCAAATTAAATTTATTATTTAACTGACGTGAATTCATGCAGACTCGCCCATTTATTGGCAACTTATAAACATTTTTATTATTCATTACGGAGTGAGCATCTGAGAGCAAACCTAAAAATAGGTAATTAAAGATAAGTTTTAAGTGAGCCTGGATGTCCCTCTATTTAGTTTAAATTCCTCCTGCCAGAGGAATTTAAAATTCACAGTATCCTGAAAATTTGGGATTCAAATTATTTTAGGAATAATAGAGATTAATAGTAATTTTAGAGCTGTGGCCTGTCCTCAAAGTCTCAGGGGTTCTCAAAGTCTGTTTCTGAATCCGCATCCTGACAATCACGAGGGAATCTGTTAGAAATGCAAATTCTCAGGCCCTCCCCCAGGTCTGCTAAACCAGGAACTCTGGAGATGTTCCTAGCGATCCACGTTTTAACAAGCCTTTAGGAAATTCTAGGGCCCATGAACTGGGTGTTCTGCTTTACAAGAACTGGTTAAAATGTGTGCATGTAGGACCTACCAAAGGGAAAGTGAACTGCATAGTCATTCTCAACGGACAGAAACGAAAATTTGACTTGCAAACTACTTCGTGTGGTTTTTCCGTAAGAATATAGCAAAATGCACTAAAATTCTCAGTCAAATCCACAAAGCCAATTAAACAGCTAAAATGGAAGCTATCATATTAAAAATATAGTTGAATAGGGATTGTAATGGAGTGCCTTTCCAGAAGTAACTATGGAAGGCTGATAGTGGATACATGGGAGGGGTCAAGGTGTATGAGGAAGGGTCATCTTGCTGCTGCTCCCTGAGTCCCACCCCGCCCCAACACAGCGTTCCTACCCCCACTCCCGGGCCAATCCCACTGGAAGAGACTATAGAGTTTGGAAGTGGGACAAGGTCGCAGGGGAGCGGTGAAGACAGCAGAATGGAGTGAGTGATGACCACCGCCAGCGGACATCAATGAGAGGCAAGGTTGAGGGAGGGATGGCAGAAGCCTCCAGAGATTTCAAGGCTCTCGTGGCCACCAGAAGCTGAAAAAGTCAACAGCAGCCCTTGAGGCAGAAGGAAAAAGGAATGCTTGGAAACCATTTATTTGCACCCATGGGCTGTTTGGTCCTGGGCGTTTGAGAGCAGAGACAATGAAATCGATCACTCGATGAAATCGATCACTCGATACACTTACACAAAACATCCACAGAGGGAAGGAGAGCTAGAGGACTTGTGATGACGAAGTCAGACAAGACTCTGTTTCTGTTCTGCCTAAGATGCCTCGGGAAAAAAAAATCGCAGGAGCATCTCAGTGTCCATTACGGGATGCTTCAAGCAGCAGAGTACAAGGAAACCCTGGAAGATGATTACTGACTCATGGACGGTACCAGAAGCAGCGCCTCATCTCACTGGGGACTGCAGCGTCTAAGGAGCCAGATCCAGTTTCGTGCTGAAGCAGAAAAGACAGATGCCTAAATCATGGGATTTGAAGCTCAGTGGGAGGGTCTCTCTCCCCACCAAATTATAACACAAGGCTCAAAGAGGCCAGATATTTTTAGCTTATTTCATATGAATGTTATCTATAAAGAAGTTATCTTGGGCAGTTCAAATGTTTATTTAATGTCTCTGCCATTCTTCGAAAGATTTTTTTAAATCTCTCTCCAAATTAAGTTAAAAGCTAACTTATAAAGCAAAGAAAACTGGCTTCACTGCCTTAAATTTACACTCTTCTTTTCATCCTAAACAAGTTACCACATCGTGACTTTTGACTCTTTCTAAAAATAAAATCTGCTACTGAAAAATAATGATTTATCAGGGACTCAGAAGATGAGGACTCTTGTCTATGAAGAAAATAGAGGAAGGATTGTTCCCCAGGAAGTTTCTGATGTTATAAATGCTACACAGATGTTACTGTTAGCCTATGGAAGTGACAGCTTTGATAGAGAAAGCATTCGTGCATGTTTAATTTTGTCATGTTTGTTAAAACATATACCACTATCACAACAAAGTATATACTTTCCCATAAAAGAGGACCATACATTGCTTGAAATTCCATCATTAGAAACTTTTTTTTTTTTTTGGTAAACTATTTCTCTCTCCCTGAAGGTCTTATTTTAAAATGCAAATACCTAGAAAGTAAATAATGCTTTAAATCACCTACAATTTATTGCAGTGGAATATATTACATTTTGTTTGTGTGAATCTCTAAGCAAAATTTAACATTTCCTTCAACTATGAATGTAATCAGTCAATCTCTGTAGAATTAGCACTGTAACTTTAATTCCTATAGAAATCACATTTCTGTATCAAATTACAAGTATTACAGAGGTAACAAAAAGTTATTAATCACTATCTTGAAAATAAAATAGCTATTAGACCTATCTCCACATATTATTAATGAATGAATGAAGCACATGTTACTATATCACAATTTTTTTTTAAATTTGATGCCTGTATTTCAATATAAGTGGTTATCTTCATTGTATGTACTTTGTAGCATGCATGTAACAACCATATTCTAAGAAGAAAACCATCATCCTCCTTAGACTGACAGAGGGGTGCGCAGCTCAGACAGGTTATAGAATATATAATTTATTATATTTATTTTCTTTTTGATGAGGGTAGCAAAAGATTACAGGATAACATAATAACTGTTGGAAAGGGTTCTTCAAGGATCCAAGGCAAATTTTGCATGTAATAAACTTGGCATGCCTGCCTTTTCCAGAAACAAAAGCAGCAGTGTGACCCTAGAGGCATATTCCATAAGCTGCGAGCTTGGAAACCATTAGTTAAATGTACTCACTGTATCTCTATGACCAAAACATCAGCAGAGAATCTCCATGTAAAGTGGTCTAGTTTAACATTTACCATTATGTAGCATATCAACTGTGGAGGACGTGGGGAAAGAAAGAAATGGAAAATCTGACATTGTATCAAACTGAGCTGGTCCCAGCGTGATACTAAGTAGCTGAGAAAACGGAAGAAGAAACAACAAAAATGATGAATGTGGCAAGGAGACTGACTCAAGAGATGAGTTGGACAGCTGTCTCGAGAAAACAGGAGTCTTGCATCGGTGGCAGGAATGGTCCACCCCTTCACGTCAACACTAAGGAGTGAAAACAATCATTTGGCATCCTTTACCTCCAAAGAGAGCAGAGAGGGGGGACAATGGGACAAAAGGAATAACTGAAGAGTGGACACATTGGTGCAAAGATAAAAAAAATGCTTTGCAAAAAAAATAAATAAATAAATAAATCAAAACTTTGAACTCGACCACTCCACATTTTGCCAGCATCTTTTCACAACTTTCCTAAGAATTTTATCGATGAAACACCACAGTACCAAAGAGAGATGAGATACAGTTTAAGCTCACTTTGTGGTTCAGTCCCTTATGCTTGAAATAAAAATACAGCTGATTTGAGTCTTTTTTTTTTTTTAAAGACGTCTTGTCTGGAATTTTTGGGTATTTTAAATAATTCTGAAATAAGGAGCATTATTTTCATCATCAAGTGATTGTAAAGGTCCCCACCTGAACATGTATATGTAAATATAGTTGTACTATTGGTTATTTCTAAATATCTCAACGAGAAAGATTAATCCACGTCATTGAGAAGGAAGGGATAAAATTCACTGAATAACCTTGAAATTGTCTCAAGAAGAAACAAATATATCTCCTCTCTCTAATAAGTGAATAAATAAAATGGTAGAAAAAAAGGAACCGTCAGTGAAATTGTGAGATCTAGGCTCAGACCTGGAGACACAAAGAGGAGTCTTAGGATGTTTGGACCAGCGTTGAACATGAAGTGGCCTGTATCAGTCAGCGAGAGCAACACTGGCTGGCGTAACAAACAGCACCGAGACCTACAGGTGGCGGTAGGAACATAGAGGACATCTGTTACGCTGCCCTCTCCTGCAGGACGTTTCTCCACTCCCACCATCACCTTCACCCTAACTGCTCTGGGAGTTGGCATGCGCCTCATGAGCTCTCCACCTGGCGATGGACTGGGAGAAGCACACTTGACACACAGGAGGTTAACCACAGGGATAGACCATGGGAGACGGCTGGTGGGGGCTCTGGAAGAAGACAGATCCCCCAAAGCAGCTCCTGGCTGTGAGCTTTACTAGCCCACAAACTGAGACAAGCCACCTAACTCTTTAAGCCTCAATTATATCATGTATTAAATAAAAGTGGTAACAATTCTGATCTCACAGAGTCGGTGTGAGAAACAAAGTTAAAAAGTAACGGACAGTGTTTAAGATTGCTTCTGGCAGAACAGGTTCCAGTAATTATTTCACTAGACCACGCTCAGTATTAACAGCTCACCTGAGCTGGACCAACAAGAACTTTCTTCTGGATGTTTAAACTGGGGAGTGGATCGCTGAAGCCCATTGGCCACGTGGATGGCAGGGTTTTAAGACATAAAATTCAGGAGCCACTGGTGACCTGTCCAGCCACATGGCAACCCTGGATGGGTGTCCAGGGGAGAGCCCAGCTGCGGTAAATCTCAGTTTGACAAATCCCTGGAGGCCTGAGCATTCCACTCTCAGCTGCATCTGGATTTTTCAACTTTGGTTTGTATGTGTGAGTCAATAAAATACAATTTTGTCCTAAAATGATATAAAGTTTGATTCCTATCACTTTGCCAGTCCTGATGACTCTAATGAAGATAGTTGAGGTTTTGTGGCATTCCGCATTTCCTGTCTCTGCCTGCAGCCTTCAAGGTACAGGCTCCGGGCAGAACAGCTTTTAACTTTGTGACTTGAATATTAAAGTACAGAATTCACTCCAGGCGATTAGCCTTTCAACCTAAGAGAATCTCAAAATGCTGACTGCCTGTTTAAAACCAAACAGGTACATTTGGAACTGAACCTGGAGAAAAAGTGATCAAATCTAATTCTAGAAAGGGGACTGGGATGAGCTGATAATTTTAGGAAAGAAGGAAAACTTTTATGTCTGCTTCTAAAGAATCTGCTAATTAGAGATTCTGAAGCTGTTGAAGGTTAATTAGGTACCGTTCTAAAAGAAAGAGTTATGCCAATTTCAGATTTTCCTTTTTGTTTTATTTCTGAACTGTGTATTTTATTGAACATGCCGTGCATATAATGTAATGAAAACTGTCAAATAGTGTATCAAACTCATTTTTTTCTTCTTTTTATCAATTTCAGTATATTCAGTGATTTCAGCTACGAACACATACTGTATACTGAATTAATCTTAGTCTCATGCTAAAGATCGAATGTCAAGCCATGAAATTTGAAATTCATGAGTGCTTCTCCCACTCATCTCACCCTTCGTCTTCCCCAGAAGAGATTATACCTCGAGAAATAAATGCCTTTGGTAAATTACAATGTGTTTGCGTTCCACAAGGATGTTGGAATTTCGTAAGGTTTCCCAAATATTTCCATGTGTCATTGTGGCTGATGAAGGCAGAATAACTTAACATAATTGGCTTTGAAAATTCATCTCCCTGACCTTAGAATGGAAGTGAGAATGGAATTTTTTTTTTCCTCTAGAGATCACTGATGTTGAATATTTAGGTTTAAGATAAATCATCACTTCATCAAAGCAACTTCTTTCTGAACTTAACTATCACGTTATTTTTTTGGATGAGACCTCACTTTCTAATTAGTATTGTATTGGTTTGTGGTCCCAAGTCATTCCCCTTATCTGACTAGAAGGTCGCTGAGGGCTGCGAGTGGGGTTTTTACTTCTTTGTAGCCGTCAAAGCACCTGATTCAGTGCTTTGGACAAGGAGGAGGTTCTCTAAGTGTTTGCTGAAGTAACAAATCACCTGCAAAACCAATCTATGTCTCATTAAATTATAATAATATAATGCTGGGAGAAACATTTATTGCCTTCCCTCAGTCAGAATCTATCTCAATAAACTCTGCTTAAACTGGCCTTCCTAAGTAAAGAAATTTTACAGTGTGTTATACGGTGTGACCAAAATACTGAAGTCCTCTAAATATTCAGAAGTTCGTGTTAACATATATGCACACACACACATACACACTCAGATTGCTTAGAATTTCTTTCCAAAATGAGGAAAGAAAAGGCCACCGATCACTTATACATCAATGTGAGTTAGTCAAATCATTTATTTCTAAAACCTCGGAAATTAGTATAGTAGGGGTTTATAAGCCAAATATATTGCACATATTTAATGCTGATAGAAATAGAAACTTGCTTATTACTTTTAGGGGACACCTGGCTATGTGTGAACATAAATGCTGATATATAGAAAAATTCATGCCTTTGACCTAATAACCCAAGTTTCGGAATTTGTTCTAAGTAAATAATGTGAAAATGAAAAACAAAAAAAAAGCAGACATTTATAAAAGCATTTTAAGAGGAAAACAGAAAAACAACCCAAATAGTCAATGATAGGAAAGTATTCGAGGTTCATATAGAAATCTGATGACTGATTCTACAGCTAAGATAAATGTAGAAAGGACAGAAAAAATGATGAGTGGACAAAATAAAATATGAAACTATAGGTACCTTTTGCTTACAACTACGTACAGTTTCACTGGTATGAAAACTAGAAGAGATTGTCAAAAAAAAAAACAGATTACATATAGAGTTATCAGAGTCAGAAGTCCATTTTGCTACCATTGAAAAGATTATTGAATAAAGTTAAAACAATTAAATCAGCAAAAGGTTTGAGATGAGGGCAAGGAGGAATATATAAAATTTACATTGGCTGAGTAGATCAGAGGGTGCCTGGACTGGATGGTCCAGGAAGGACTTGAGCCGCAGGGGGGGGTAGGTATAGCAGGAAGCCCACGAGAATGGAGGACACCGAAAAATTAACCCAAGTGCTGCCAAAGACAGACCTGCCTGAAGCATCCCAGATTTAAAACTTCACTTAGAATTAACAGGTCTCATTGGTATATTCTCCCTTCAAGTTTCTCTAATGCCTTTATGTTCTAGTTTAAGACTTTCATGATTGCTTTTCCCTGGGAAAAAAGAATGATTTAGCTAGTATTCATCCTTGGCTCAATTCCTCTGATACATCTGGTTATTATCTTTACAAATGCATCTAAATCCTCTTTGAAAGAGTAAGAAAACTCTATCCTTGATTTTTTTTTTAACTAGAGGTAGCTTTGATGTAATAAGAAGTGATTCTTTATAATTTAGTCCTGATAACAACTGCAAACACACAATGAGTATTTATCGGGTAACGTTCTGGGTGTTTAGCATGGAGCAGTTCATTTCAGCCACATAACAATCATATGATGTGGGTACATTTATATTCTTCAGATAAGAAAACCAAGGGAGATCACAAATGATAAATGCTGGAGAGGGTGTGGAGAAAAGGAACCCTCCTACACTGTTGGTGGGAACATATGGAAAATAGTACAGAGATGCCTTTAAAAACTAAAAATAGACTTACCATATGATCCAGCCATCTCACTCCTGGGCATATATCTGGAGAAAACTCTAATTTGAAAAGACACCTGCACCCCAATGTTCATAGCAGCACTATTTACAATAGCCAAGACATGGAAGCAACCTAAATGTCCATCGACAGATGACTGGATAAAGAATTGTGGTATATTTATACAATGGAATACTACTCAGCCATAAAAAATAATAAAATAATGTCATTTGCAGCAACATGGATGGATCTGGACATCATCAGTACTAAGGGAAGTAAGTCAGACAGAGAAAGACAAATATATGGCATCACTCATATGTGGAATCTAAAATATGATGCAAATGAACTTATTTACAAAACAGAAAACAAACTTGTGGTTACCAAAGGGGAAGGGGGATGCTGGGATAAATTAGGAGTCTGGGATTAACAGATGGAAATGACTCTATATAAAATAGATAAACAACAAGATCCTACTGTAGAGCACAGGGAACTACATTCAATATCTTGTAATAGCCTATGATGGAAAAGAATACATATACATACAACTGAATCGCTATGCTGTACGCCAGAAACTAACACAACATAGTAAATCAACTATTCGTCATTAAAAAAAAATAATAAAAAAAGAAAGAAAACCAAGGGAGAAGGAAGCTCATTGCCCCAGATTTTACAGCCAGTCTGAACAAAGGTAGGATGCACACACTGACCATCTAAATGAAAAGCCACTCAGTCACTCCAGCACTAACGCTCTTTAGTCATTAACTCCCTCCTGTTCAAAATAGGAGTCTTAGCAACACAGAAAAACTGTATTAAGGGAGAGCTCCTGAAAGGCAGCTGCTTGCTAATTCCAGACTCTCCCTACCCTGGCCTCAGATGTAATTACAATACAGCGTATGTATACAGTGAAACTCTCTACTGCTTCAAATCTGAATTTCTGATAAAGCAAGTTATTTAATTTAAATCTATAAATAACCTTTCTAACTCTTTTTACCGGTTTAGCTCAGTGCAGAAGTCTAAACGTACCCAGTGGATTCTCTAAGAAATATTCTGCATTGGGCAGTAACATTTGGAACAAGAGTTTCATTCTCTGTATGAAGAAAGCTCACCACTGCCTTAGCTCTGCCTCCCCCTGTCCATCTGATCACGTCTATTCTTAAAAAGGTTTGACTTTTTAGGGTAACTCTATCTTGAGCAAATTTACTTACCATAACAGTGTTTGACTAGATAAATCCAAATGGCTTAAATCCCTTAATACCTATTTGCAGCACATTTACACACAAATGACAAGCAAAAAAATTCATCATATGTACAGTTATCGTAGCACTGATAAATATGCCAAAGTCATAATATCTTTATCATATGCAAGATATTTCCAGCAAATATTACAAAATAATTAAGCTTCAAGTATAATTTTTTTCTCCCATTAATTTTTAAAAGTGCACATACCCACACGCACGTACATACACACTGACAAGAGAGTTTTCAGGTTAAAAGAGAAACAAGGTGAAGGGGGAAAAGGTGGAGAAACTAACTGAGGGATCAGAGGAAGAAGCAAAAGGTCTCACAATTTGGCTCATCGTAATTCTGGCCCTGAACATTCATTTACTCATTCAACAAACATTTATTGAGACCCTACATGGCAGGCACAAGATCTGATCTCTGTTCAAAAATATATGAAGAGGCTACCTTAAACTTGACTTTTTCCTTATTTTCATTTGTTTTCCAATGACCATAGACTATTTCCTTAATTTTTTTTCCACTTTAAAAAAATTGAGAAATGAATATTAAAGTAAAGCCAGGATTAACAGAGGCTGAGAGGAGAAGTCGGCTGAGGGATGAGTGAGCACTTCCATTCCTCATCTCTCTCTCCCTTCCCCTTCATCCTGTGACAGAAAATGAAAGGGTCTCTGCTTTTAGGAAAAAATGTGTCAATCAGATTACAGTTAAGGGGTTCAGAAAGGTGAGCAGTTGGAGACTGGCCTACACCACAGATCGTCTTAAAATCCAAAGCAGTTTTGACTTAACCATGGAGGAGAACTACCAAGTTTTAAAATAAGAACATCACCTGATTTCCTGGAAAGGTCCCATTAGGGCTATTGACCTGGCTGCAATCCGCTGAGTAGCCTGGACAGAGGACTTGCAAAAGTCCTCTAAAATATTCCAAGGTAGTAGCTGTCGGAGACAGATGGACTGAATTCAAACAACGTTTTAAAAAAAAAGCTTCATCAGAACTTGACAACGGAGGGGAGTGGGGGGGGTTAGGAAAAGAGAGTGACAATTGTTACTGGGATGGTAAGAAAAAAGAGAAACCACAAAAAGAAAAACAAAAAGGAAAAGAAAGGAACAAAGAACAAAGAAGAAATACCAAATCAACTGGAAAACAGTTCAAAATGGCCATAAGCACACATCTATCAATAATTCACAAAAACCAAAAAGAAACCAAGCTAATACAAAAGAAAATTATCAAACCACAAAAAGGAACAAAAGAGCCAACCGCAAGAGAACGAATACATTAGGATAGCGTTTGGATTACAAGAAACCCTACAGAAGCGTCTCCATCGTTCTAATGATGAGTCATTCGCTCTCTGCTTTGGTCCGTGTGCCCCGACCTTCAGGTGGGGAAGGACTGGAATGATGACTCCAGATGCTCTTCCCTTTTTTATCACAAAGTAGACCGATGTAAAATCAGGTCAGCTGGAAAGGACTTCAGAAATCTCCTCAAATGAAATGTTTCAAATGTGCAGAGTGAAAAATAAGTATATTTCAAAGTAAAGATTTTTTTTTTAAAGAGAGGGCTCTAAAAAAAACAATAGATAAACCAACTTGAGAAAGTAATGGGATTGTCACAAACTCCTGGGAAATCCTCATGCTTGAAGATTTTTCTAAACGGACCTTCGCTTTCTCCTTCCATCCTTCTGAGATTTTCCTCTCCCGTCGAAGGCTCTGATCACATCTCCTTTGTCTCTCACATCTGCATTGTTAATATTATTATAATACAATTTGTGTTCTTTTTTTTCTTTTTTACACTAATTCCCCACTGTAAACTTCCTGAGGGCTGGGATGAAATCTTACTCATTTTTGTACCTGGATCCTGGCACAGTGTTTGGGACATAAAAGGTCTCATTTTATTCAACACCACTTAAATTCATTTTGTACATTTTATGTCTGGACTACATAGATTATTCCAAGGTTGGAGCCTGGTGCCCAGTATAAAGTCTTGGACACAATGAGGTAATAGTGACAGTGGTTGCTTTCCTATTTTGTCCATTTTACAGTTGGGAAAAAACACACACTGTCACAGCTGATGCTCAAGGCAGTCCAGTAAGACAAGGTTTTACTTCCATGTGTGGATACAGAACAAGCTCACATTTTAAGCAATCAACTCAGGACTGTGTGGCTGGCAAGCCCAGTCGGGAACTCAGTTTTCTCCCAATACAGTTTGGTCCACTGCTCATCTGGTCCTTGTCCTCAAGACAAGTCACTCAGTCAAGTGAACCATCTCCTTTCCCTTGTCTCTGTTTTCTTCCTGAACCAGCTGTTTTTCTGTTGATAGGGTGAGATTCTTGCAAAACAAAAGCAAGCTGGGAAAACTGCTTCAAGGAGTGAAATTGACAAATTGTATGTGACAGTTTCTAGCGTCCAAGACACTTTCCCCAGATGTCCCAACCCCCACCCCCCGGATCTTTGGTAAACTTTCCCCCCTTGACTTCACTGACCATGGCCAGAACTATGAAACCCAACCCAAATTCAAAAATTCTTTACCCAAAGAATCAATAAAAGTGTGGAGCTCAGTCTATGCCTCTAATGAACATCTCTAGATCTCTCTCCCTTATCTGCCCCCATCCGAGTGCCTCCCCAGGGTGTTGTGGCTAAATATGTATTGGTCTGTGTGTCTTCTTCCGCTATCAAATATATGTGGATATATTTTTCTCTATTTGTCTGTTTTCTGTCGTCATCCTGTGATTGATCCTTTGTCTTCTTTTTTATTCTCTTCTTTTCTAACCTTCTTCCTGCTCGATTATTATCCTTACTAAATAATTTCTTATTCTCTATTCTCTTTTGCAGCCATCTACTTCCAAAAATAAGATATTAGAATAATTGCTACTTATATAACCCTTGACAAATGTGTTGCCCTTGATAGCAACAACATTTCTCCTCCCCATTCCCTAGATTCCGTTTTCATCTAACGATCTCTAAACGTTATTGAAATATGTATTACCTGAATGACTCAGGGCATATAAATGAGCTCGCACAGCTCAGGTTAGGATGCAGAGTGGAAGTCAGATCCTACAACCTTGACCTCCACACAGAATAAACATGGCACCAACGAACATTCTCCTCCAGCTAAGTTTGCTTCCTGTTTTCTCCCACCTGGCCCTTTGGAGACATTTAGGAAATTTGGTTTTTAAAAATGAAAGGTCAAATTACAACCCAGGTAAACAACCGCTCCCCTAAGATTTCTTACATCTCGGTTGAACTTGGTAAGAAGAAAGAGTCGCTTAAAGTAACTGCGATTCAGGAAAATGCCACGTTAAGCGAGAAGCACTTTAGAATTTCGGCATGAATGATGTCTATTTAACACACAATATTGTCATCTTTAAACAGTAGAGTAGATATAACTAGCTTTCAGTGGCTTTGGAGATATCTAGGCATTTCTGGGAGAATATCTGAAACTACATAAGATTTCTCTAGACACAGTAACCGAATATGTCATTTCCACTTTTCAACTACATTAATTCTCTCCATTTATAAAATGCGTATAATAATGTTATCCAAGGGCAGTATATTCAGTGTCTTTAAAATATTTCAACAGAAGTCTACGTTTTGGACAAAACTTCTGGAGAAATCAATGCACACCCATGATGAATGAAATAGATTGCATCTGCAATCAAGAGTCAAAATATTTTGAGAACTAGATGAGAAAAAGCCCACTGGAGAAAAGACACTAAATTTGACCAGACTGAAAGAGTGTTTACTCCACTCACAAACCAAAGTAATAGACAACAAACTCAGACATGGTCTACTGCTCTCTTTTTCTCCCTAAAAACCATTAACTCGCTATCCAATCACAATAAAGACATGCCAGCCTTTCAACAAGCCAATAATACAAGCTCATTATTTATCGTCAGCAGGATAATTAAAATGATATTCCCTGGTGAATCCAGGGTCACCCACTCATTAATTGGGTGACTTCTTACCTTTATATCTATGTCATGTCCATGAAATGAGAAATTTGCAGCTGATCACATTCCAAAATTTTATGAATTGTCATCAAACTTTAATTCGCGTCCTATTTACTCAAGTATTTTTATTCCTTATACGTTAGTCTCCTTCAATTTTGAGAAGAAAGAGGCGGGATTAGCAGAAATTAGCAGCAGCATTTGAATTGGATGATGGCAAGACGTACAGGAATGCCTGAGTTTGGCCAGTGACCTCAACTCCCCGGAGTTCTGAGGGAGCCACACGCACCAAGACAACTCAAAGTACCATTTTATTAATAAGAGTCCAAAGACCAGATTCCCCGGTAAAAGGCTTTGATTAGAAGTCTGAATGGATGTGAGGTCTAAGCACCATCTTTTACTTCATCCAAAACTTCAGAACAGCACATTCGAGCTGAAAGGAACAGAGGGAAGGAAGGAGAGAAAGCAAGGTGTCTGAACACAGGGACTCAGATCTTTGAAGATACAGTTGTCAACAGAGTCCCTCTCTCGCACGCCCCCTTCTCTATCTCTAACCCTCTCTTTCCTCCCTGCCTTGAAAAAGTAAACCCAGCTGGGGAAGGGTACACCTCAGTGGTAGAGCATGTGCTTAGAGTGCATGAGGTCTTGGGTTCAATCCCTAGTGCCTCCATTAAAAATATATATACAAGGACATCACTTTCTAAGCTACAAGGCATCGTTATTATTATGGACTTAGAGGATTTTCCCTATTTGTTGCTGTTTTTGATGTTGACCATCGGGGTCAACCAGAGAGCTGTCAGCTCCAATTTACTGCAGGGGCTGAAGGGGTTAAGTTCATATCCAGATAACTTTCTCTGTATGTCCTCCTTTTTCTCCTTCTCTCTCTCTTTATCCTCCCCTAGACATTTGGTTCTTACCCCCAGCTCACTGTGAATTACAACAACTGTCATTGAGCCCATATTCGATGTCTGTTTGAGGGACCAATGCCACCATCTCCGTTCTATAAGAGGCATGGAAGAGAGAGCTGGTCCCTTTTCACCTAAACCAGGGCGGCTCCAACTCCTAGTCCTCCGCTTCGGTGTGCATCTGAGATGTCCTGTTCTCTAGGAGGCTTTTCCTGGCCTTTTGACCTAAATTAAATCGTTTCCTGTCTCACACCTCCCTTTTGTAATACTAATTACATAGTTATTTGCTTAAAGACTGCCTTTCTTGTTAGAATGTCAGCCCTCTAAAGGCAGGCAGTTGGCCACAAGTCCTTCCAGCGCATCTGTGCGGGTTAGATAAAGGTCCCCTCTCCCCAGGGAGACGCAGCCCTGTGCCCAGGCGCGGGCTTATCAGGTGGAATTCTGCCCGCAGTCCAGCCCTCCTGCCGCCCTCGGCAGGAACCCGCGCCAGCACTCACGACAACGTTCCAAAGGCAAGGACCCCATCTGTGCTTTAACCACCTTCATCCCCTAGCTCCTGACACGAAGTCTGCCACCTTGGTGATGCCTGCTAACTACCTAACAAATTGAATTTTAATACTTGAAATATTGACATTTGCAATAAAACACCTAATTGTAAACAGAGGCTTTCAGTTGATTTGCTCAATTAATTCTCCTGCATCCTTCTCTTTCCAACCCCCTTAAAACACAGACACACATCTTCACACACAGTGTAAATTCTTTTTTGTTCCTAGCCTATAATCCAAAATTACTTGCTTTTATTAGCCTGACCACTACCACCTGCCTTTACAATAAAAGTTTCAGAGCTAAAGTGGAAGAAACTATGGAAGTTAACACAGTATTATCACAGGTTAGACTTTTCTCTGCCGTTAATAACTATTAATATATTTGTCCAACCATGGAGTCTCTGTTTTTACTTCCTTATGTCAAATGGTTTGTAAAGATCCCCTGTATTCTCTTGATAAAACTGGAGCTCCATTTAACGGCAGAGTTTACACACTGCATCTTGCAATCCTTAAAGCAAAATATTTTACTGCAGTCAGGACATGGATTTGATCTAAAATATACTTGTGGGCAACATATATACATATATATATGTATATGAAAAAGAAGATTCCAACAATTAGTTATCCCTAAATAGAACAAACTGCCTCAAAAAGGGAAATGGCCTTGAATGGGGATAGAAATGGGGGAGTCTTTATTACAGATGTCATAAAGAGATTCCTCCAGGAAAAAGGAAAGTTTGAGAAGATTTGCATCCTCAACGTTTCCTAAGAACACACGTCCCACTGCCGGAAAAGTGACTCCTGTCCCCATGAATACAAATTCACGGATATTTTATTCATCTGTCATTCTTTGTGGACAATAGAATCAATGGAATTGCTAGGAATACCCTTGGTTGTGAATTCACTGTCATAGTTAGGAAAAATCCGAGATCCGTTTGCCTCCCTTCTGCACCCCAAGGCGGTTCTCACACCAGGATCGCAGCTACCGAACTTAGAGACTTTCCAGGGCTTGGATTCCGTGATCACAGCCCCAGTCACCCGTCTACCCAGTGGCACAGCTGTACTGAACAGTGTTTTCAGTGTCCTGGGTGGAGCCAGCATTCTGCAGCGGTAAATGGCATCTGTCACTAATTAGCTATGCATGTCCTTCAGTGAGTCATTTAATTTCCCAATGCCTCGTTTCCTGAGCTAAAAAATGAGGGTAGAAACAATATCAAAATTTTCTGGGCTACTGTGAGGGGTAAATAAACTTTATAATAGTTATTTATTATAATAGATAAATAATATTTATTTATTATAATAGTACTTTATAACTAAATATATAAATTACTTAGAATCCTACCTGATACAGGTATCCCTCAATAAATGTTAACTTTAGGCCCTGGGGCAGTTTTCTTATCTTTTCTATGTCTTAGTTTTCTCATGACAAAGTGTGTACAAAAATAACACTCCAACCTTAGAACGCTGTGGAAATCACAGAAGAGACGTACAAATGCGTTTAGAACAGATCAGCTCCTACGCCAACATCAGCAGTGAAAAACCAATGTTAAAACCTGCTAAGCAAATTCTTTTCTTTCCTCCTTCCTTCAGTTGCAAGTACTTTTTAACTTTCTTCTTCCCTCAGTAAGAGAAGTGTTTCACTAAGAAGGCCTGGGAACTTGACATCAAAGTAGACAATAGTTGTAGAAACAAAGGCATGCTTGCCGGTAAGCTTTCAGAGATGGATTTTAGCATTTTTCTGCATATAGAAGATTTGGGGCTTTTTCAGTATCACCAAGTGAACTGAAAACACACTCCACAAAACAAAAAACGTAAAAGCATCCTCTCGGAAGCAGAAGAGGTCCCTCGCTCCTGGGTCTCCCAGCATCTGCTTCTGGAAGTACTGATTCACAGAGCAGTTGGCCAGAGGCACCAGGAACAGAGTGACCTCCAACAAAGAGGAGGAAAAGCATCTTCTCCAAGTGGGGAGAGAATATGGAGAGGTGAGCAAAGGCTCCCAAAGGTCTGCCTGACAGTTCACATTCCAGCTGCTGTGCAAGGTGTTCAGGTTTTCAGTGAACTCTTAAAATTTCCCAAACTTGCAAACCTTAGGGCCAAAACTTAAAGATGCAGATGCAAATGCAAAGCTTGGTGCTTAGACCCAACAAAGGATGGCCTTTGTGCCTGAAGGGCGGGTTCGACAGCAGTTCAAGGGCACGAGGCGGAGGGGGGCAGGTGGCTCACCCTCAGGGCCCGGGCCGCCGGCGATAACACTCACAGAATAACGGAAGCAAACATTTTTAAAGTTGAGGTCATCTCTCTTACCATCAAAGCAGTTGTAGCAACATTTGAAAAGACTGAAATATATACTTTTAACATTCATATGGAAGAGTGTATATAAACATATCTACAACACAAAAATCGTCCTGAATCTCACAACTTGGAAATAACCCAGATAGCATTAGACCTTAGATCCTGAGCCGCACGGGGGCAGGGATCTCACATAAGGATGAGCCAGGAGACAAGATCCCAGCCCGTAAGGAGCTCAGCTGTTCTCCTCTCCTTCCGTTGTCTCCTTCTCAGGATGGCCCTGCCTCTCTATTTTAAATGTCCCTCCAATGCTCCCTGTTTAATTTTCCTCCGTAGTACTGATCACAGTTGAATATGATACAAATATATATATATTATAATATATATATTTACTGATCATTTCTCATGTGTCACACTCATTAAGAAAAGTAGCAGATCATAAGTGATTAGCTTGATTCCATATTACATATTTTTCCTACTTCTGTTGCTTATTATCTCTCTATTTTCACTAAAACGTTGGTTTGCTATGATATTCCCTCACTTTAAACAGTGTCTGGCACAGAGCGGGCAATCAGTAAAGATGACTGAATTAATGAGTGAAGCGACATGAAATAAAAACACATTGCAATGCACCTTTTTTCCTATCAAAACTACTTTAATTGGTTTCATTTTAGTTGGTCTAGTCATTATAAACCAGCCCAATACGAGAGGACTGGGTAGATAAATTATGATTCTTCTACAAAATAAAATATGTCAAAAATATGTATTTCTGTCTTTTGTGGCATGTAAATTTTCCATGAGAAGTTTGTTAGCTTTTGAAAGTCAGATTATGAAAGAACATACATAATATGACCCCATTTTCAATATACAGACACATATTTGTATATTCAGATGGATGCACCGCACCTGCTAGGTGCCTGGGACCACACAGATGCAAAGTGTACTCAGGAAACTGTCATGTGAAAAAGATAATGAGGATTATAATGAATATGTGTGCATTTCTTCCGCTTTAGGAGGGGTCTGGCTTCCTGAGAAAACGGCTAGGAAAGGTGGGAACAGTCATCACATTCGAGAGAAAAGGCACTCTGACCAGACACGTTGCTTTAATGGCCAAGCTGCCAGGGAAGAACGTCACGCTGTTGATGTAAGTGATGATGTGATGTTTTACTTACCATTCAAAAGCAAAGCCACTGCTTCTAAACCAGGCCTGGTCACGGTGAGACCTTGCAAGGGACACACAGATTATAACTGCTTTGCTTGCTTTTCGTTAGCCCTGATTATAGATTGGGGAACGGCGTGGAAATCAGAGCCTTTCTGTTCAGGGCTCATTCACCTGCCCCGGTACTGAAATCCGGAGGAGGCTCTCCTAGGGGTTGCTTCCCTGTCCTTCAGACACCAAAGAAAGCAGACACGTGGAAATTCAATCTGACGCAGCCACCCTGCTTGTCATCAGTACAATGTGTTATTTGCAAGTTCATCCAGTATCTTCCATTACAGGGTGGGGAGCAGCTAAGAATAGCGGCTGAACTTGACTCTAAGCTGCCTGCCGGGAAGCACGGGAACCACTGTGTGACTCACTGTGATGCAAATTCTTGTGAGAGCCTGGTGGGGAAGGAGCCTTTCAGCAAGGGAGGAAGAGGGCGCCTTTTAATCGGGGGCTGTGGCTGCCAAGAACTTCCACCCCTCTGCTCTTTTGTGAGAAAGAGTAAATCTGGAGATAGGCAACTGGCCAGGACATCACGCAATGGTCCGAGGCTGAGTTCCTCTCACGTAGCTCAGATTTCAAAGTCGGATGTTTTCCTTTCAATCAGATTTAAACTCTGAAATAAACTTTGGTCATAAACAGCACCATAAGCTTAGAGAGCAGAGCCAAGGCTGGAACTGCCTGGTGGTGCTTACGCGGGGTTCATTTCCAGCCATTCCCATACCATTTATTACATTAGCTTCTAGTGCCCTTGCACCAGCAGACCATCTCAGAATATCCCAGATGGATACAATTCTCACATAACCCTTAAAACTCTGGAAAGAAAACAAAAATAATAATAACAGGGAACATTTATTCCGCTAGGCACTGCGCTGAGCCCTTTACAAGCATCTTTGAATTTAATTTTCACAATAACTTTGTAAAAAGTTCAGTTACTTGCCCACAGTCACAAAACTAGCAGTCACAAGAGTATTCTGCAATTTGGCATTACTTTCTTCCATTTTAATTTCACGCCCACCTGCTATGGTAAATCAAAAAATTAACATCTTGTCACCCTGCACTTTATAATGAGATTTCGACCAAGTTTCTGCCTATGATAAGTAAGACAATTAATTCAAACTTTATACTGCATTCACCTAGAATGCAAATTAAGGGAAAAGAACATTTTTTTCCTTGAAACCATGAAAGAAGAGACGTCGTGAATGCTCACCCTTCTCACGTGAGATTTTAAAAGTAGAAAAATGTAACGATCATCTCTTTAACATTCAAAAGTTCCAGTGCCAGGCATATTATTTTAGCATATGAAATAGCCAATATTTGACTGTTCTGAACCATAAAAAAAATGGCCACTCTGCATGGTTTAACCCTCTAGACAGCACAGTGGTGCTTCAGGATATGGTATCAGAGCCAAGCAGACCTCGGTTCAAGTCCTGGTACTGCCACTTTCTAGGCTGGTGGCCTTGGCACATTATCACTGCTCTCAGTCAAAGGTCCTTTCATTGTAAAATGGGGCTAAGGAAAGGTCCCACCTTTGTGAGAAGAGAATTCATACAAAGCACCTACCGGAGCCCTCATCCCACAGTCAGACGCCAACAGTCCTCTAAGGGAATCAACATTGTGTAAGTTACTCACGTACTATGTTTCCTTTGTGCTTCTTTGTTTTTTTTATTGAAGTATTGTTGGTTACAATGTTGTGTTCGTTCTTGCTGTACAGCAAAGCGATTCAGTTATACATTTGTGTATATATATATTCTTTTTCATTATAGGTTATTACAAGATGTTGACTATCGTTCCCTATGCTCTACAGTAGGACCTTGTTTATCAACCTACAGACTGGTAGAAAATATTTGCAAATGATGTCACTGACAAGGGCTTAATTTCCAGAATATACAAAGAGCTCATACAACTCAATAACAAAAATACAAACAACCAAATCAAAAAAATGGGCAAAAGACCTCAACAGACATTTCTCCAATGAAGACATCCAGATGGCCAACAGACACATGAAAAGATGCTCAGCATCACTAATTGTCAGAGACATGCAAATCAAAACTACAGTGAGGTGTCACCTCACACCAGTCAGAATGGCCATCATTAAAAAGTCCACAAATGATAAATGCTGGAGAGGGTATGGAGAAAAGGGAACCCTCCTACACTGCTGGTGGGAATGTAATTTGGTGCAGCCACTATGAGAACAGTATGGAGAGTCCTTAAAAAACTAAAAATAGAGTTACCATATGATCCAGCAATCCTACTCCTGGGCATATCTCTGGAAAAAAAAAAAAACTCAAAAAGACATATGCACCCCAATGTTCACAGCAGCACTATTTACAATAGCCAAGGCATGGAAGCAACCTAAATGTCATTGACTCATGGACTTTGGAACCAAGCCAACGAGCCCCACTCCACAAACCGCCTCTTATAATACCTCTTCAGTCTGAGTAGATGGCATAGGACTGAGCATTTGCAGTTATATCCCCTTTTCTGTGACATAAATGTCAAATTCACTTTAGAACCCAATAAAGACTCAACCCTGCCCTCTCATTTATTTTCTCATTCTAGAATTATACACTTAAAATTTGTCACAGTGTTTTCCCACTTCTCTGTCTTAGACCATCACTTCCCCCATTTCAACAAGAAAAAGTTTTTCCCCATAATTTCTCTCCAAAGAAACAGAAAGAGGAGAACATTCTTAAGCATGTGGTCAGATTTGTCATTACGGCTCAACAAATTTTTAGCACGTGATATAAACATCCCTGACTCTGTCCATTTTATGTAGATCATTATGTACTGTTTCAGAAATTTTGTGTAAATGAAAACTAGGTATTTGCATCTTTTAGAAACAAAAATGCTGATCAGTTCTCTAAACTCAGTGTTATTAAACGTCCCCTAAAATTTTTTTGCCAGCATTGCAGAAAGAATATAGATGTTCTCATGGATGGTTGGACAATAGACAGGTAAACTTTAAGTTTTCTTCTGCCCCAAGATGCACGATTTTGGTGGGAGCTTAGTATACTTTTTTTTATTGAAGTATAGTCAGTTTACAATGCTGTGTCAATTTCTGGTGTACAGCACAATGCTTCGGTCAGATAGGAACATACATGTATTTGTTTTCATATTCTTTTTCACCGTAAGTTACTACAAGATATTGAATAGAGTTCCCTGTGCTCTACAGTATGAACTTGATGTTTACCTATTTTATGTATAAAAGTATCTGCAAATCTCAAACTCCCAGTTTATCCCTTCCTACCCCCTTCCCCCTGGGTAACCATAAGTTTGTTTTCTATGTTTGTGAGTCTGTTTCTGTTTTGTAAATAAGTTCATTTGTATTTTTTTTTTTTAAGATTCCACATGTAAGTGATACCATATGGTATTTTTCTTTCTCTTTCTGGCTGACTTTACTTAGTATGATAATCTCCAGGTTCATCCATGTTGCTGCAAATGGCATTACTTTATTCTTTTTTATGGCTGTGTAGTATTCCATTGTAGAAATATACCACAGCTTCTTTTCTGATTCCATTACTGCTGTACCTCTCATTCCACTTCGTTGTCCCTGCACAACCATTTATCAGAGTTTTCCCATGTCAGCCCAGCTGATAATGTAAAAAAAAAAAAATATATTACATGAGCTTTTATTTTCTTCCCTTTGCTTGTTTGTACTTTAGAGCTTTGCTACAGAGAATATATATTACTCTTGCAAAGTAAAAAATATATATGTATATGTATGTACTTATGTGTGTACAATGCTTAATTCTTTACCCAAGAGAATGGGAACTAAAAGTAGACACTGAAGTTCTCAGATGTCTATTCAGAAAGAAAATGAGTAAATGAATGAATGAACGCTCTCTTTTTCTGAAACAAGAGCTCCCCTGTGAAAAACCCTCTCAACCTACTGTACAGTTTCGCTGAACCCTTCACAAACCAGTAGTCCAAGTCATTTAATTCTGAGACAGTCCTTAAGCTATCATCAACACTGCAGTTACAATACAGGTACTGTTCACCTTTACTGTAATAAAATTTCATATAATATGAATTTTAAATCACTGGACTTCCCATGTCTCCGCAGCACATGGCAGGACCATCCTCCCTTCTCCAGGCTCACATTTTCCATCCTCCATCCCCCTCCCTCCCTCCTCACAGCTGACAGCGTGTGTCCAATCCCACAAACTTTGCATCTGTAACATTCCTTCCCAGGCTCCGACCCTTTCTCTGGCTCGGTTCCCCAGCACCTGTCTCAAGGAGTTTCTGATCTCGTCCTGCCCGGTAACTCTGACACGGACTGAGAATTACAGTTTGGGAGAAACCACTTTAGGATCAGGACTATTTTTCTGCCATAAGTAGCTTTCCTGTCAAAGTCTCTGCATCAAATTCCAAATGCCGAAAACCCAGTTTCACTGCAGTGTCTCCACGCGTCGTGGTTATTTGGCTTGATGACTGGTCAGATCATTGACTTTTTTTGTTTTCAAGCTAATGCAAAGCACTTCCAAACTTTCAATTATTTGCTACTGCTTTTCTCCCTCATTGCGTGCCAGATTTGCTCCATTTTTGTTAATTTTGGGGTGCAAATAAACAAGGTTATCCTCAGCAGCAAGCAGAGAAAATGACTGAATGATTAGACATGATTTCAAGGGGCAAGAAATGTCTCTGTCCCCCTCAGTGACAAAGAGGTATCATATCCCAGGTTATCCCCACTACGATCATGACTGTATTTGAAGAAATTGGCCAAAGAATGTTAATTTTGACAACTTAACAATAGCAAACTAATAGACACATTATTAATGTCAATCATAACGGATGCTCAAATAACTTAGGGTACAGTCATGTAATCTGAAGTCATGGAAATATAAAACATGACCTGTCAGCATGTTTAAAGATGTAAAAAAATATCATAAACAGAAAAGATACAGGATGATTTCATTTGGTTATATGAAGACTGAATATCAAAATTAGCAGAGATAGTCTTGGAGCGATGGGACAATGGAATTTTTTTCTTTTTATTTAACTATGTTCTATGTATTCTATGATGAAATGTATTAAATTATAGGAAGGGGAAAAAAGGAGTTTTCTTACCATTAGAAATAACAGGTTGTTTCTTGTTTTGTTTTTTTGTTAAGTAACATGTATGCCTTATGAATAGCCTTTGATTGGTCAACATTCAAGGTTAATATAAAGTAGGTCATTCAAAATTTGTGAAAAGCGTATATTGATGGAGTCTTGGGAAAGAGGAGATATGAGTTTCTGAAGACAATAGAAGGAAGGGAAATATAACCACTGATGACTGGGTTGGTCAGAGAAAGACGAGGATAAAAATACCAGCTTCTCCACTTTATAATCGTGCCGACAGAGAGCCTGCCACCACATTCAGCTGACCGTAAAGAAATGCAAAATCAGAGGTCTCTGCCCAACGTGCTATCATCCTCTCCACGTCCGTGGCGACTGCACCTGCATGATAAAGTAGGTCACACTGGTTCACAGGGAAATCAGGTCTATATTTGTGCCAGAAGCATATTCCTTGAGACATTTAAGGCTCTCAAAACTTGGTCACGCACCGGGAACCACCATCCCTCATGAATTTCTAATGACAGAAGTAAAATCCAACAAGTTGAAGCCAAGTTTAAAATAACTCTGTTTTAAATAAATATAACATGTTTAAATAAAAATGTAGACTGCCCTTTCCTGTCCAACACTGTGCATAATCTCATGAACTATCTCTTATTCAAGTTCAATATGAAACTTGTATCCTATTACAGGTGGGAAGAAAGTTGGTGCACCTAAGCAGTGCTAGAGAAAAGCTTTTTAAAGGAACTTTTTGGGCAGACATCCTTGGTTCCCTGAGTCCTTCCCATTGGTCAGATCTGGCTATTATTTATAATACTTGTGGCATTAATTTCACTTACGCAACACACCCTGAAATCTCCATAATGGAAATCCAAATTCATTAATGGTTTTAGAATGAATTTTAAGGTCTTCTTTGGAAATAATGTTATATTGGGAAAAAAAAAAAAAGCCTGCCACCAATAGAAAAGATTGCTTTCAAACACCTAACAATTGGCAAAAGCAACCACAGGTTTGACCTACATTTGCAAACAATAATGAGCAAATGCCCACTGGCTAGAAATTCTTCCTACACAGTACAATTTTTCAGAAGGGGAAAAAAAAAAAATCTGAGGCATGTATTTTAAGCAGTATAACGAGATCCTGGGCCACACGGTGTCCCATCTGAGGACTTCCCTGTGGAGGGAAGGCAGTCCCAGGTCACACCAACAGCACACGCGGTGGTGTCTGCGGATGACAGCTCCAGGCCAGGCGTGGAGGATGGCTGCGTGCTCTTCCACTTCTGTCCACTTCTACACAGTTGTGGCAGCTTTTGAAATTAATTGTAGCTTTTAATTCTTTTTTTTTAATTCTTGATCCAGCAACCATCAGCCAAGGTCATTGTCACATTTGTCAAATTTAAGAACTAAATAGTTTAAATGATCAGACCGTTGACCGTGTTTGCTGGGAATCACTGACTCTGAGCTAACAACAGGGTGATAACTCCAGTGTCCTTTTTCCAAAACTGATCTTTTCAATCCATTACATTTTAACGAGCCACAAGGGAGATAGGTAAAAACTCGTTCTTATTCATTTAAAACATCATTTTTGGTTTCAAACAAATACAAACATATCCTGGGGTTAAAACGCAAAATTCACATCTCTTTTTTAAGATAAAATTAAGATATTTTCTAAACATGTCTAACTTTGAGGAGACAGCATTACACTGTACAAAGGATTTGGCGGGGTCCCTGTTCCCACTCCCCTGACTTGAGGTGAACTTAAAGGAAGCAGCACTCGGTCTAAACATTTAGGGGTGCGGTAGGAAAAGGGCTGGGGGGAGGTGCAACACTGGCAGAAATCTCAGCTCGCACTGGGAGAAAGTCTGCAAGTCTCGAGCTCTTTATCTAAAGTTTACATGGAACACACATCATTGACTCTAAATCTTTCCAGATGACACCTTGTCCCCTGTTATATTTTATGTCTCCTTTCTTATTCATGGTCCCTTCCCTACTTCCCGAGCCAGCTAAGGGACGGGGAGGAGGAGGAGGAGGAGAATGATGGTGATGGTTAGTTTCATGTGCCAGTTTAACTGGGCTCAGAAGTGTCCAGGTAGCCGGTGGAGCAGTATTTCTGGGTGTGTCTGTGAGGGTATTTTTGGAGGAGATTAGCATTTGAATCCCATGACTGAGGAAAGAAGATCTGCTCACACGTACGTGAGCAAGTATCAGCCAATCCTCTGAGAGCCCCAGGAGGACAAAAAGGCAAAGGAAGGGCAAATTGGCTCTCTCGTTATTTTAAAAAAAAAAAAATTTATACATTTTTTAAAGTTTACTTTTCAGTTACAGTAATTCAAAAAAATTGCCCATATTCTCCGTGTTTTACAATACATCCGTGAGCCTGTCTTACACCCAGTAGTTTACACCTCCCACTCCCCAACCCCGACGTTGCCCCTTCTCCCCCTCCCCACTGGTAACCACTGATTTGTTCTCTGTGTCTGTGAGTCTGCTTCTTTTCTGCTATAGTCACTAGTTTGTTGTATGTTTTAGATTCCACTTATAAGTGACATCATGCAGTATTTATCTTCCTCTGTCTGAACTGTCTCTAGTTTTGAGCTAGTATATCCATCTTCTTCTGCCCTCTGACACTGAAGTTCCTCTTAGCTCTTGGGCTTTTGGACGTGGACTGCATTATACCACTGATTTTCCTGGTTATCCAGCCTGCACACGGTGTACTGTGGCATCAGTCAGACTCCATAACCATGTGAGGAATAATAAATTTCCTCTTATATATCTATAGCTGGATAGATAGACAGATAGATGGACAGACAGATATCCTATTGGTTCTGTTTCTCTGGAGAATCTTGACTTACACAATTATGAAGGTGATAATGTTGATGGATAGATTCCAACCTTTCCAGATTTCAAAGCAATGTTATATACATCATATATATTCATGTATATATACATATACATTATATATATACACGTTACCTCTATTTATACTTACATCTGTATAGTATATATTATCGTGGTATCTTAGCTGTTACCATGCCAGATTTATAGAGGAGGAACCTCGTTCCTAACATATAAATGAGGAAACTGAGGGGGAGAGAGAGGTTCAGTGAGATGTCCACGGTCAGGACGGAGCCTTGGGGTTCTAGGTCTGCCGACCTTGCACGCTAAGATTTGTCTGCCGCTCCGCTGTTCTTTGTCTCAACACGTTACATTGTTATCACGGAATACTTACTTACATAGTTTGTAAATGTTCTTATGTAAGCTTACATTTTTGTCCCCAGCTAAACTGACTTTCCAATGATTATCTTGGTTCTTATATTGTTTAATTTTCTGCCTATTGATGTCATAGACAGTCGTGACTTTAAAGAAAAGGAATTTGTTCAGGATTCTAAAATCTGTTGCTAAGGAAACAGGGTAAAAATTTAGCCATAAATCTGTAAGTATATTTATTGAAAGCCAAAAACTAAGAGGGAGAAGGAGAAAGAGGAGGGAGAGGGGGGAGGAGGCGGGAGGAGGAGGAGAAAGTAGACAGTGGTCAGTCCTCCCCTCTCAAACACCTCCTAGCTAGAAAATCACAAAAAAAAATACCACAGGTAATGGCAGGAGCTTGGTCCAAGCGATGTTTATCACATCTAAGGAAGTGTGGTCAGTTCTTTACTTACAGAAAAGCTACCTAAAGGCTAAACCATGGATACATAGACTGTTGAGAAAGAAAGTCAGTTACATCCCAGTGGACACTGCTGTCCGTCCGATCAGCATTAATTCCTCTCTCTCCTGGAAGAACCTGATGTGGTTAAGCCACCCATCCTTCCTCCACAAACCCCAGGTGACCTGGGGAAACCTGCCTGATTCCAGCACCAGGGACAAATCCTAATTCTAAATTAGTGTTTTTCACTAGATGGTACTATCTTCCTAGTGGGGTTTGGAAATGTGTGAAAGTGTTCTTGGGTCAATACAACATCAGGTCCTTTTGCAACCAAGCAGGACCCTGTGGGGCCTTCCTGGGACAGACCCCTCTCCTGTATCCTCTGTTGTAGCTCCTCTCTGAAGCACCCAGATAATAGTACCTCATGCATATGTCTTGAGTTTTTCAGATGCTAAAAACCACACCCAAGGGAAGATATTTACTTGATGATCATCAGTACATGGATGGCCCCCAGACCTTCTGGCACCTAGGGGTTGATAGTGTTGACTGCCCTGTTACCTCGACATCAACCAGTTAGAGACCCGTGCACAAGCTGATCACATACCATTGAACCCCCTCCCTCACCTTGGCCAGGGTTTTCTTCGGCATGAGCCACCCTGTCCTCCTTGCTTGGCCCTGCGATAAACCTTTCTCTGCTTCAAACTCTGACATTTCGGTTTGTTTGGCCTCACTGTGTGTCAGGCACATGAACCTGCTTTCGGTAACACTTTGAGTACTTTGTGTCCAAAATCCAGGGAATCTAAATGAGCCACAATGAATAGGATGGCCTACAAAACCAGGAATTACCCTTCCCAGAAAGCCAACAGTGGGCCTGTTGAAAACTCCTGCTTTAAACTAACCAATGGCCAATTATTTTGATAATGGCAAAAATTCTTGAGTAGATATTTAAACAATGACACACAAATGGCAAATCTGTGCATGAGAAGATGCTCAATATTACTATCTACTAGGGATGCAAGATAGAACCGTGATGAGATTCCAGCACATACCTATTAGAATGGTGATAATTAAAAATGCTGAAAATATAGGGAAAGTGCAGGTAAAGATACGGAGCCACAGGAACACTCACGCATTGCTGGTGGGAATGCAAAACATCGTTGCCTCTTCTAGAAAACAGCGTGGCAGTTTCTTGTAAGGGTAAATACACTCTTACACAATCCCAAAAGTCCTCTCCTAGTTATTTAGAAAAATGAAAGCTTGCATTTACACAAAACCTGTACACTACTGTTTGTAATCGCTCTGTTCATAATAGCCTGAAACTTGAAACAACCCAAATGTCCTTCAGCGGGTGAATGGTTAAACTATGGAACATCCATACAACAGAATCTTATTCAGCAATAAAGGAACAAAGTATCGATCTATGGTTCCATGCAACAGCCTGGATGGATCTCAAAGGCATTATGCCTGGTAGAAGAAAGCCAGTCTCAAAGGTTTACATCCTGTATGATTCTATTGATGTGAATGTCTCAAAGAGACGCAACAAAGAAACATCATTTTGGAGACTAGATCAGGGCTTGCCAGGGGTTAGGAGAAGGGGAAAGATATAACTACAAACGGGCAATTGTGAAATTGAATATTATGTCCCCATAAGAGAGTTTTCTAGGGTAACTGAACTGTTCTGTACTCTGATGGTGGTGCATACAAATTTATACGTATTAAAATGTGTAGAACTGTACACCAAAACGTCAGTGATACAGTATGCTAATTTAAAAATAAAATTTTAAATGAGAAAAATAATTACCAGGTATACTTATTCAATAGCTTTTTCCTTTTTCCTTTGCAGCAGATTTTCAAGGACAGATGAGTTATTTAACAAAGGAGAAATGCATACATTAGAAAGTAATGGTGCATAAAAGAAAGATAAAGAAAAATCACTGGGAGATTTGAGTGGGGAGAAATCATTTCTGGCTAAGACTGAGGACACTGGTCAAAGGTAGCCTGGATCTCAAAGGGTTGGTAGATTTTTGAAACTGGTTTACTTTTATAATTAACAATATTAGTACTACAGGAGTAATATGTGCCCGTGTGAAACGTTCCAATAATACAACTGATAAAATTAATTGGTAAAAGATACACACACACACACACACACACACACACACCCAGTCACTCCTAACCCCACACCACCGTTAACTGACACACAGCTTGGTTTATATCCTCCCAAACTTTTTTCTGTGCATACATAAATGCTAACTCTCTCTCTATATATAAGTATAATTTTTTGGCCAGACTGAACTCAGTAGAGTACAAACATGAAATGGTCTTATTTTTCTCCAATGCCTGTAACTGTGTTCTCAGATTTCCCTTCTTCACCCTTTAAAAACAGCGTGGGGGATTCCACAGCTTTGTGGTGCCTTAAGCCATTAAAACTAGATTTATTGAGAGCAGCAGTTTTGGGAAGAAGAAGTATTAGCTTAAAATAATCTCAAGCAATACCTAACATGTCAAGAACTTGAATAAAATTGCAAAAAACGCAAGAATAAAAAAACCACATCTGTCTAGGTTAGTATTATCTGGCATATCTGATGTTGAAAATGCATGTTTAGCTATATTAAATAATGGATGATAGACTTTTGATTATTTCTTCTAGATCCCTAAAGATTTACATATTCAAGTTTGCCCCAAAAAAGACTCCAGAATGTCCCTATCAGAGAAATGGAGAATCATCTCACATTCAGGGTCATTTTATAGTAAATGTATTTACAAATGGATGTTTTGGCTTTATTTTTTAATAATAATAATGTCTTTTCTTCCTTGCTTAACGAAATATTGTTGATGATTTAGTACAAGCAGATCTATCTTATATTTTTTGTGACATAATTTACTTAACCGGTCACACTTTGACAGATCAACGAGGGCTCCATGGTTGGCCCATCTCCACTAAACTAAAAACATAGACTCTGAGTCAAATACGCTTGGAGGACAGAATGTGCCAGTTCCTCAGTGTGCTGCTCTGGACAGTCAAGCTTGCACAGTTTGTTTCCTCATTTGCAAAATGAGAAGTATATACCAATAAGATGCTGAGAAAACCCTTTGCACCTGCTTTTCTGGGGCGAATGCTCCCCCCTCCCCCATCTCCTCCGATCTCGACAACAGGACAGACAGACAAACCAGTCAACCAACTGGCCAACCTTAGGTCTGGTGACCCGAGGCCTGAGCTGGGCTCCCACGCCAGGAGCCATAGCTCCTCGCCCAAATTCCAGACCTGAATTGTTCATACCCAGAGCCTCCAGAAGGAAGGAGCAGCCAGGTTTTTAAATCTCCACTTCTTTCTCTTTCATATATCCAAATCTCATCAATCAAGAGCAACTGCAAACCAAAGAGTAAACTTTTAAAAATCACACTCAAGAAGTAAACAAAGGACATAAACCAGATGAAGAAATGGAAAATGCTAATGAGGATGCAAAGAGATGTTTATTCTCATTAATCACCAAAGAATTACAAGTGGAAACAAGGCACCACTGTTTCCTGAGTAGCCAGCCCCCTCTTATGCCCTCACCTCCGTCAGTCTCTATTCCTTCTTCCAGTTTTGTTACCTGCAATCACCTTGTTTATTCACTTGTTTAGTGGACCACTGTCAGCTCTCTCGCCGCCCTCCACAGCAGCAGTGGTCCTAGGAAGGCTGCTGTCCAGTCAGTCCTGTCCAGTCCTGTATCCTCAGTACCTGGAGCAATGCCAGATCCACAGCAGATGCTCAAAAGACATCTTTGAATAGACGAATGAATTACTGGGGAATGAAAGTAAGTAGCCTTACACACAGTAAGTGCTCAAGGGTGGTAATGAGAGGTGACATCCACACCTCTATGACTCGGCTTGTTGGACCACACTTGGGTCCACTCGCCCATGAACTGTAAAGCCAATCTGACACCCGGTTGTGGTGAAGGGAAGGGTTACTGTAGGGCACCAAGCAAGGAGTCCAGAACAGCTAGGGCTCGTAAGACCCAAACTGTCTGGTGGGTTTCAGAAAAGCATTCTTTAAAGGCAAGGTTGGGTGAAGGGGAGGGAGGGCGCGTCCAAGGGTAATGTGATCAACTCGTGCCCAGTTCTCTGACTGGCTGATGGTGAGGTTAACAGGATGCTGTCACAGGGGCTAACATTATCCATCCTTAGGCACCAGTAGGTCTGGGGTCTACATGCTCAGAAGTAGTTAATTTCTTCCACTTGGTGATGGTTTTGCCATCTGTGAGACAGCTCCCCAAACGTGCATCACATACTATTATCTGGTACTTCAGGGAGAAGCTAAAGCAGAGGAGATGGGGGACGGGTCTGTCCAGGGGAGGCCCCATAGGGCCTGCTCAGTTACATGCTTATTAAATTAATGAAACAAGGAGGCCATTAGACTGAGTGTCCCCTGTAAACAAACCAAACCCTAAGCCTGAAATGCTTCAAGGTGAAGAAATTGAAAGTTAAGGACACCCAATCACTAACAGCCAATGAGACTTTCCCAAGTAAGGAGGCCGCTTCAGACAGCCAATCAAATCCTTTCCTTGCTTTGCTCCGCCTCTTCTCTGTATAAGCCTCTCCCAGCTGCTGTCTGTGCAGTGCTTCCAACCACTTCCGGTTAGCCACGGCCCAATTTAACTGATTTTTGCCCAAATAAAATCTTTAACATTTTTAACATGCACCAGTTCATCTTTTAACATATCACATTCAGCACAAAAATAGAACTTGCTAACAAGTGTCTGTGTTGTGAAATCCTCTTTCAAGTCTTCGCATTGTCATTGCCACCGTCCACTGAGCCCGCACTCTTATTGTTAAATGCCCTAGTCATCCTAAAGGGAAGGGCTCTGTGGCTGTTACTGGGTTTTGGGCTAAAGATGGTTAACATTTCAGCATGGCTGACCAGTTCACACAGAACATACACTATTGATAACATTACTCTATTTTTTTCAACTTCATTTTATAGTTCATGTTATAGGGTGGGGCTGGGGAAACAAGTAATTAAGTCCAAAAGTACAAATTTCCAGTTACAAGATTAGTAAGTTCTGGGGATGTAACGTATTACAGCATGGTGACTATAAAATATATATATATATATATATATCAAAATAGATTGGGAGATTTAAAAACAGCATTAAAATACAATGCTTTTCGTTTTCCTAATTTGCCTGTTTGGGTCCCTGAGTAAACCAACACCATGCAGTTTCATACGTGGGACAAGCATCCATTCGCTCATTTGAAACCACGTTCACAGGTCAGCACCACACCAAAGAGAATTTTCTCACTTGTGTTTTCATCACCAACAGTCATTTCTTTCTGTCTTTAAACCTGAGAGACACACTGGCCCCCACTGGCAGCCATGCCAAGGACTTTCCATGCTGAAGGGCAGGTGGGCTCTGGCTTTAAGATCTGTCCTGGCCATTAACACACTTCAGTAACATTCACCCATTTAAAATCCAACCTATTTATTCCTCTTGAGTTATTTTATGTGTGCCTGTTTGTTTTTAAATAGCAGCTCCCAGCATGACTTTCAGAGGAGAATGATTTAAAGTTCATAAAATGTCATCACACAGTACCACTTTCCCTAACAAATTACCCAGGAAACTAAGATGAAAGTCAAACTTGAACCACTTCGACTTTTTACATAACACGATCAAGAATTTTAGAAACACCAACTTCCAAAGATCTCGTTCAATTTTGCTCATCCCCCTTACTATTGAAACTTTTCTTGTTCAAAGACCTAAAGCATGTCAATCTTTTAAAATTATTTAAATTGGCTTTATGGATTTTTCTGATTAATATGCCTCTTCCACTCCCCCTAGAGATAAACTTTTCAAAAGTAACTCTGTTTCTATTAACTTATCTGACAGGACTGTGGACTTTTTGACATTCCCTCTGAGTAGAGTTCTGATAAAACACCCATCTTAAATTTAATCATAGGTTTCATTAATAAAAATTCCTCCAAAAGAACATTCTGAACACCTGATATATTATAATTTCTCTGTTACCCTCCACACCTCGTCCAGTTCCATAAGAGAAAATCCATAAGAAATCTCAGATGCTTAGGGAACACAAAGCAAGTCTATGAGGAGTTTAAAAAAGGAAACCATGCATGTAAAAATCCCAAGGACCATGTCTATCTCACAATATGTGCTCAAAACCTTTGTTGCTTTTGATTCTAATTTCCTAATGTGAAAAGTAAATGTACCTTCTTATATATGTGACAAGAATGATAAAACAGGACCAAAAAGTTGAGTGTTTATACATAGCAAAGATTGATTTGTTTGCTGAGTAAGAAAATTAGGATTCTAAAAGAGCCCAAAAGAAAATGAGATATGGCATATGCTAGGAAGTTGCAGTTTGGCAGTGCCAAAACAAAACAAAACAAAACAAAATCCGGTAGACCTTTCTAAGGACATCTGAAAGCAGAGACCAAAATGTCAGAAAGAGAGGTTTTCCAGACTTTGGGAATCTGTGGATCAGTAATTGTTTTTTTAAAGATTCATCATTATTTTATAAATAGAAATAAAATTTTAAAACAAAAAAAAAAGATGAGGAAGGATGTAATCTCCCCCAAAAAAGGACAGCCTATTAAATAAATTGAATAAAAATAAATTATTTTATATTGCTAACTATTAGAGAAATGCATGTCAAAACTACAATGAGGTATTACCTCACACCACTCAGAACGGCCATGATTAAAAAGTCCACAAACAACAAATGCTGGGGACCCTTCTACACTGTTGGTGGGAATGTAATTTGGTGCAGCCATTATGGAAAACAGTATGGAGATTCCTTAAAAAACTAAAAATAGTTACCCTATGATCCAGCAATCCCACTCCTGGAGGAAACTCTAACCCGAAAAGATATACACACCCCAATGTTCATAGCAGCACTATTTACAATACCCAAGATGTGGAAGCAACCTAAATGTCCATCAATAGTTGCATGGATAAAGATGTGTTATATTTATACAATAGAATACTACTCAGCCATAAAAAAGTATGAAATAATGCCATTTGCAGCAACATGGATGGACCTAGAGATTATCATATTAAATGAAGTATGTCAGAGAAAGAATATCATATGATATCACTTATATGTGGAATCTAAAAACAAATGATACAAATGTTACTTATAATCCAGAAATAGGCTCATGGACATAGAAAAACAAACTGTGGTTGCTAAAGGGGAAAAGGGGAGGGGAGGGATAAATTAAGAGTTTAGGATTAACATATACTCACTACTATATATAAAATAGGTAAACAACAAGGACCTACTGTATACCACAGGGAAGTATATTCAATTGCATGTAATAAGCTATAATGGAAAAGAATCTGAAAAAAAATATATATATATATACACACATATGTATCACTGAATCCCTTTGCTGTACACCTGAAACTAACATTGTAAATCAACTACACTTCAATAAAAAATTTCAAAGGCCCCTGCCTCTGTAACCTTCCGTGGCTCCATGAACTAGCGCTTTAACTAACACGTGGAGTCTGCAGCGTTCCTTCTGCCACGTGCTGACCTACTGTCACGTCATACTCTGATGATGCTACTGCCAATGCCAAAATCTGCAATTCTGCCACCCGTGCCATCGCCGCCTGCCGGTGGCCACACCGCGGTGTCCAGGGCCCGCGCTGAGGATGCTAACGCCTCTGCGGGAGCCGCCCGCACCACGCGCACCTCATTCAGTGCTTCATGCATTCAGCGCTTTCCACGCTGCTCAGAGATTTCCCGGAAGACAACTCTTTCCTATCTCCACTTTTACTCCCTGCTGAGGTCCAGTTGGGGGCGCCACCTGAAAGGGAAGCAGCCCGCCACACTCAGGGACCCTCATTTTCTATAAACAAAACCAAAAGGCTCTCATCAGTTTTCCCTCCGGATTTGGGGGTGAGTCTCTCCCTGCAAAGCTCTTCAGGGTCTCTTAAAAACAGTCCTTTGAAAGTGCCAAACTACCAGCTCTCAGATGTAGCTAAATCTGAACGTGAATTCAGTGTCGACTGAGTCTGGGATCCCTGCTGCTTGTCAAGTCAATAAAGCGCACCGCGCGCGGACACGGGTCAAAGTCACGCCTGTGCGGTTGAGCTGCGCTTTACTGGGAACCACCAGCCACGCATCGGACGCAACCCTTGGTGTCGGAAAAATCAAGTTCCTGACCTTGAGATGCTTGCAGTCCTCTGGCTAAAAGATGAAAGCTCTCAAGATGTCTATAAATCCGCTCTCAGATGAAGACTGGAGCAGCAAATATGAGCTTACTTTGCATTCTCCTGATACCATCTCCTCGGTTCAGCAAGATCAAAAAAAGTGTTTATTATGAAAAAAAAATCACTCTGAGCTATATGAAATATCAGTAAAACTGAAAAATACAATTCAGCCCATGGTATTATTGTTCACATCGTAGTGTACAAGCATCATTTATCTTTTGACTTTGAGAATTTTTCTGGCATTAAGTTTACCGAAAAATGTACAAAAGAAACTGTTTAAGTTCTGGTTATGTTTTTATATTGTAAAGCAAAAGTTGGATTAAAATGGTCACTGTTCTTTATTTTAGTCATGTGAATAAAAAAATTAAAATAGAGAAAAAAAAGACTTTACTGATTTGCTGCACAAATTTCCATGTTCACTAATTTCCATGTTCTTCCCACGTGGAGGGGCCATGAAAGAATCGTTCCACTTTGAATAACATCTGTATTTTTGCAGGAAAAAAAAATGGAGTATATTGTCCACTAGACCACTGCCTCTAAATGTCCTTGCATAATATTATCATAGATTAGTAACTAATCTCCCTGCTGGGTCCATTATTCTTACCTTTACAAACAGTACTGTAATACACATAAGTATAACTAATATTTGTATATTTCCTTGCTTTAGAAACTTTGTAGAGTAAAAGTATCTGGCCAGCAGGTGTGTAAGTGTCGAAGGTCTCAATAATTATGCTCCATCAATGTTGTACCAAGTTGAGTCCCACCCGTAGTATGAAACAACATGTTTTCTAGAGAAATTCTTACATAAAAAAATAAATGAACCATTGGCAGGGTTACTTTCCCAGGAAAATACATCATGAGCAGGGAAGAAAAATGCCAGATGAAAGTAAGGGACATAAATCTCCTGAACAGGCTAGTTTCTGATTTAAAACTTTTTTCAACCAAACAGCACTGTTAACCATATTTGTGTTCTTCTTTTAAAAATTCTACACACACGTACGCACTCGGATGTCTTCCTAACTTTCTATTTACCTGTGCTTTTCCCTGTCTTACAAATATGCTGCCTTGATAAGTCTAGCAGTTAGTGATATATTTTGTATTTCTTGTATGAGTGACACATTAGATGTGGTCCCAATTTTTTGCACCTCACAATTTAGCCATTTATTCCTATCACTACATCATTCTTGCACTGATGCAATATAATTATTCTCCACTAAGACAAGGCTATAATGGCTTTCAGAATGGGCGCTATGTTTTAAAGCCTCTTTTTTTTTAACATTTTTTATTCATTTATAATCATTTTACAATGTTGTGTCAAATTCCAGTGTTCAGCACAATTTTTCATTCATGGACATATACACACTCATTGTCACATTTTTTTCTCTGTGAGTTATCATAACATTTTGTGTATATTTCCCTGTGCTATACAGTGTAATCTTGTTTATCTATTCTACAATTTTGAAATCCCAGTCTATCCCTTCCCACCCTCCACCCCTCTGGCAACCACAAGTCTGTATTCTCTGTCTATGAGTCTATTTCTATCCTGTATTTACGCTTTGTTTTTGTTTGTTTGTTTGTTTTTGTTTTTGTTTTTGTTTTTTGCTCATATGTGGAATCTAAAGCCTCTTACTTTTGAAATTTTGTCACTCTTCAAGGACAGACAGAACTCAAACTTAAGAGTTTTGAGATGGCTCACTTCCGAAACATTGCTTCTGGCTTGAAATCACGTGGTCCGTCTGCAGAGAACAAACCAGGAAGAGACCCTAAGAAATGTCTTTCCAGACCCTGAAGGTGCCAGAATCAAGGAAGGAAGATTCCACCAGGGCCAGGCTGTTGTGGGATTGCAAAGGAGAGAATTCACTAGAGGTCTCTAAGACCAATGCCTCTTTTTCCCTCCACACGCCATGCAAAGGAGTACGGACAGTCAGGAGGTCTGCAAACTATACCCAGAGGATTCTGAGGCTGGGTGAATGAATGAATGATGAATAAATGAGCAGCAGATTGAACAACAAAACATACAGGAATTCCCAAACTGAAAGCTGAGGTCGACTAGAAAGACAAAACAGGAATTAAAACATTTTCTTTCCCATATTTGCATTGCACATTCTAAAAGAACTCCCCACTCTCTGGGATAAGCTTATTCATCCATGCTAATCAGTACCCCACAATGACATGATATCCTAGGAAATTATAATAGGTTTGGGAAAGCGATCCTACAAGCTCTCTCATCTGTTCCTAAAATGAGTGTCATCTAGTTAGGATTTAAGAGCATGAAGTGGTCTCTGAATGGCTACCTCCTGGCAGCCACAAGGCCGATTTTGGAGAACAAGGTGGGGTGACATCTTCCCCCAGAAGCCCCCCATGCAGGGAAACACCCACTAACGGAGAAGCAAATTGACGAAAGAACCCTTGAGAAAAAAAAATAAGTTATACGTAAAAGAGAAAAATCAGCAGTTAAACCACAGATACCCTCTCACCATTTTAAAAACTCATCTTATTCTTGTGACGATCAGGCAGCAAAAACCAAGCCCATGACTCTCCAACGTAATCACATCACGAATACAGCAGTCTGTTTGTCATTCCCTGAGGGGAGCCGTACTTGGGAAGTCATTGTAATTCCCTCAGTGAGAACCTAGAAAATATTTCACCGCACGTACAGTGTGTTATAAATGTCACCGTGAAATCACAGCTCAGTTACAGCCTGCTCTCTTCCGTCACCTGCCACCACACAGAGCTGTATCAAAAGATCCACTCAAACAGTGCATCCAAGACTTACATGACCGGCAGACACTGCTTTAATTAGCAGTGGTTTTCAAAGGACTGGATGGCTTCAAGAACTTCATTTGAACCATAGAGTAGAAATCTGGATCCTTGTCAGTTTCACCTTCCTCTTCACCTCCCCTCCCTGGGTTCTAACAGCCACGGCCCTCATTTTTCGGAAAAGAAAAAGAAAAATGGAAATGGTGGCTAGGGTTTTGCCATTCGTGTGCAATCCACTTTTTCCTCAACCTTCGGTGATGCAAAGGGACTAAAATTAGAGTTGCAGAGGGACCAAGATATCTGTGTCAGGCACATTGCAGGGAGCAGCGAGAACATCAAAAGGGAACGAATGCGTGCCAAACAAAACAGCCTAGAAATAACACTGAAAACCCGGTCTCATATTTTCCAAATTTGTATTCCTGATGAAAACACAGCATCCACTTTATATAATATTGTAAGAAAACAGAATGCCTTGTTTTGATGATATCTCAGTATTAACACTGAGGCACTTATGTGCTACTTTCCTCATCTATCCCGTAATTTTCCCCCATGATCCAGTTCTCAAATCTTTGTCATTTCTCAGTGAAAATGTAGAAAATACATGCAATTAATTCAGTTCATGAGTACTGAACTGTGGACTTTCTATATTGCAAAGAAGGTTTAGCCTAATAACAAGGATTTCTATTTCACATTTGGCCAGTGATGACATAAAAACATAAACGATTTCAATGTTTGTATAAACAGGCATTGCTTGGAATGGGAAAGATTTAATAAGGACTCAACCAAAGGATACTTTCAATAGACTTAGACAGTTTTAGAGAGCATAGCAATCTTGGCAAATCCAACGCAACCTCTCACCTTGCAACTCAGGACACCAAAGTTTAAGTGATTTGTCAAAAGTCATACAAACACCACTTTAACACCAATACTGGTCCCCTAGACTCAGACACAACATGCTTTTCACCACACCAGATGGCTCCTAGGAATAGGGAAAAGACCCCTTCTTTGGCATAAGAAGTCCTCGTCACCACACACACATGGACACACACCACATCCCCACACACCTGGAAGGCACAGATTATGTTTTGACTTCCACACATGTGTTAGGATGGTCCTCAGAACCCCTGCGTGCACTCACCTGCCCTAACTCATCATTTTCTCGGTCTCACCTCATTCTGCAACGACGCCCATTAAGACTCAGTTCCCACCACTTGGTAATTTCCCACTGACCCCGACCACCCACCACCATCATGGTACCTCGTCTGCCCCACCTTTGTCTTTTATTTCATGCTACAGATGCTTCAGGTATTTTTAACCAGTTGTTACTGGTTCCATAGAGAGAAGGCCAGAGAGAGGTTAGTGTGGGATTATTTCTTACACAGCAGAGATCTAAGAGCAATTGTTGAGCTTTTTCGCTTTGAGCTTCCGAATGATCAGGATTCACGGTTACTCTTTGCGACTATACATCTTCACTTGGGATAAAACCAGAATCTTCTTGTTACTCCTAATGCTTGAGGGATGTTTGAGTTCCTTGGAGAACATGTCTGAATCAAGTAACTCTCTAATACCTGGTGCAGACTGACCAATCCTATAGCCCCTTTATTGACTTCCGAGTTTTTATCCCCTTAAGAAGTGGGAACATCTTCATTGCTCTTCCAAAAAATTCAGAAGTGACACCGAGTTCAGAAATTCAGGGAATCCTGGTTCTGAATTCCCACCATTGGCCTTCCAGTTGAGGGATATTTATTAAGGCACTTACCATAAAATCGTGTTCGTTACCACCCATCTATTTTTTGAAAATAATTGTTTCCACAGAGTATGTTGGATGTCAACTTATTAGAGAGCTTTGGCCCTCTCTGGAGAAAAGGGAATAATAAATTCAAAATATACTGATGACGATTGGGCCATGCTGGGAGAGGTGCCAAACAGGGGTGTAGAATGCACAGTAAGCACCACAGGCATGCCAGAGAGGCCAGCATCATTCTCAGAGAAGCCCAAATGCCTACCATTCTCCACGGTGGTGCCACCCATAAAAACGACCGAGCCAGAAGCAGAGGGGAGTTAAGGTTCGGGGACAAATTAACTCACATCCTCTACCATCAAAATGATCAGACAAAATGGATATTCAAGGCAACTTCATTAGTAAAATCCAGAACATAGCAAGAGCCACTGGTCCACACTTACAAGTGGCAGAGAAAAGGGAGGAGGTTTCCAAAATAAAGAATCAAATGTAAAAAATAAAGGGCAATATCGTTCATTTGTTTTCATTTTCTTTCATTTTGGTCATCACCAAAGTTAGTTTCTGAAGGATCTAGGGCAATCGATCATAATGTAAAGAGAGATAAATCCAGTACCTTGCCTCCAGAGATTTACAATCCTAAATTTACCATTTATTTTATTACATGATGGATGCCGTCTTGTCAGGAATTATGTATAGATCAGAAACAGCACTCCAGCCACAGTGAAAATAGTCTCCAGAGAGCACATCGAAAGCATCAGCTCAGCTATGTCAGCACCTACTGAGTCCCTGTCCACAGTGACCCTAGTTAGATACAGCTAGAAAAAGAAATAGGCATTTAGATGCTGGTTTGAAACCTTGAGAGCTTGCAGAGTGAAATCTGAAATTGGCCCCCATACACAGAGGGCAAGGAGAGACTGAAGAAGAGGCAGACACTCTAGATTGGGGGGTGGCAGCTTTAATAAGCAAGAGAACTTACCTATGAGGCTTGTCTTGGGCGTCCGCAAAAGAAACGGACTTCCTCACCTGTCTACCAGTATCTTAAAAGTTTATCTAGAGGCCCTAACTGGGTTCAGTCACGTATACCACCCAGGTGGTCTCAACAACACCTTCTTCTCCCCAGTGTTCATAGCAGACCTATTCACAATAGCCTAGACACTGAAGCAACGAAAGTGAACGTCAACAGACGAATGGATAAAGACGATGTGGTATATTTACACAATGGAATACTACTCAGCCATAAACAAGAATACAATAATGCCATTTGCAGCAACATGGTTGGACCTGGAGATTGTCATAATAAATGAAGTGAGCCAGAAAGAGAAAAGAAAATACCATATGATATTATATGTGGAATCTAAAAAAAATGACATAAATGAACTTATTTGCAAAACAGAAACAGACTCACAGTCGTAGAAAACAAACTTATGGTTACTGGAGGGTGGGGTGGTGGGTGAAGGGATAAACTGGGAATTTGGGATTTGCAGATACTCACTACTATATATAAAAGAGATAAATGACAAGGTCCCACTGTATAGCACAGGGAATTATATTCAATGCCTTGTGATAGCCTATAATGAAAAAGAACATGAAAAGGAATATATATACATATAATGTATAACTGAATCACGATCCTGTACACCAGAAATTAACACAACACTGTAAACCAACTATACTTCAATTTTTTTTAATTAAAAAAGAACCAACATCTTCCTCTTAAGGAGGTGGCCAATTTCAAATTTCATCCAGCAAGCTCTCAAGGTTTCAAACCAGCATCTATATTTCTTTTCCTAGCTATATCTAACTAGGGTCACTGGGAACAGGGACTCAGTAGGTGCTGACATAGCTGAGCAAAAAGTTTATACTGCTGATGCTTTTGATGTGCTATCTGGAGATTACTTTCACTGTGGCTGGAGTGCTGTTCATAGAGAGTTTAAGAAACACTAGATTATTAATCTCTAAAGGGCCCCATAGCCTTCAGCACGTTAAAATACACTGCGTCTCCAAGGAGAAATATACTGAACAGTGCATTCCCCACACAGCACTTCATGAATGTTCTTGAGCAGAGACCAGAACCTCTTTTCACAGAGCAGATTGGAAAATCAAGAGTTTCAAAGAACGTATTTCAGAAAACATGATACAAATGGTTATTCAAGACTTACCAGCAAAAAACAAAAGATCCACTCAGCCCCAACACCAGTTATTGTGGAACCAACCAAACTGAGCTCTATTGTTACAAAATCGCTTCCTTCCTCCCTCTACTCCCCACAAATTACCTTCTGTGTAATCTGATTTTGCAGAATCAGGGATGCTTAAAATATTCAAAACCAATATGCTGGGTTTTTTTAAGGGGTAGAAATGACCTTCTAAGTCTATGATAAATGATTTTTTTCTTTTCCATTTTTGAAAAATTGGGACAATAGCAACGGAAATTTAGATTGGCGTTGGTAAATTTAGGACATTTTGAAGGGTTTGAGTATCACACTTTTTTCTGATTATCTGCTGATGAAAGGATGTCAAAGAGGAACTTTAAATTGTCACACCCGGGAAATCTGTATTTTTAATCACCAAAGAGCAACAAAATTCAGGGCAAAAAAAGCCAAAGGTACCAATTCACTCACCCGAGCAGGACAGATTCATACTGAATATACGGTAAAGAGTCTTATTTTATTTCTGTCTAGTTCTTTGGGTAGAATAAACTGATGAGTTTTTAAAAATCTGCCAACTGTTGGCTTTCTTCCATATTTGCTGTAGATCTTTATTTTTTTCAAGTAAAGCTAACCATGCCCATTATTTGTGTGATACATACCATAACATTGTTCATGATAAAGATCTTTATGAGAAGTACACATTAGAATTAAACAAGATGCATATTATAACTCAATAATATTATATATATACATATTTCAATATCTGAATGGCAAAATATTTTCTCCTTTTAGACACCATATTTTTACAAACGTTCTAATCTCTCATAAATCAATTTAATAATTTTCAGAACTTAATGAATGCCACAGAAATACAATTTAAATTATATTCAGCAGCCTAGCCAGTCATCTTGTATTACACTGATATTAGCAAGGAACGCAATGCCCAGGAGTTGACGTTTTTTGAGAAGTTTATCCACAAAAACAGCCAAAGTGTTTAATGAAAATAATTTCCATTGGAAACTTTCAAAGACATATATTTTCCAGCTCTTTTAGATAGAAATACTGAATATAAGTTAACCATTTTTGATTAAGCAGTGGTATCAAAATTCCTATATCTGAGAGGTGTTTGAGTTACATCCATAGCTCTATTCACCAGGACAGGCAATTGCCCCAAATCCTGAGTTTACTGTGGTCCCTTCCTCCCTGAGAACCATCTCTTCTCAGTGCAGCTGGGATGTTCTCATGCTTTCTGAACTGCCTCCAATTTTCCTCCCATCTTCTGAAAGTTAATCAGAGGCTACCCTTCCTCCTCTCCAGAGTAAAGTTCATGAATTTTGTGTTAGTTCCTCCCTGTAAGGAGAGGATTTCGCTCACTTCTGCATTTAGAGCTGTATTCCAGGTAGAGTCGGGCAGGCAGAATGTCTGACCTCCCAGGCAGTGAAATGTTTATACACAAAGAGACCATTTTCACGTTTGTTCACTTGCCCCGTGTCCACGATGTTTATTTGCAAAACTTCCTGTAAGAGATTGCCAGGAGGCTCCGGGTCCAATTTCAAACTAATTCATAGCAACTCTTGGTCCCTGTTTTTTACTCTCTATCTGGTTCCATAAATGTTTTAGAACCACTAAGCCTTTATGGTTAGCACTTCAGAGTTTTCCTTTTACTTTGAAATGCACTTCAGGTTTCTCTTTCTCTATAAATAAACTTTGGGTATGTACTTTCTAAGTAAGTCAGGCCAAAAGCAGTTTGAAAATCACAGGCCAGCCTAAGAACTTCACCTGTATCATGGTTTTTAATGCTTATTCATGACAGCCTTCAAACGGGACATTACCACCCCCCGTCAACAAGCGAGTTTACTGAGACTCAGAAAAGCTTAAACAAAAGCCATCGTCCAACATTGAGGAGCTGTGGAATGAGAATTCTCACCAGACATTTCTGACTCAAAACCTCTGGTCAGTTCAACGGTAACACATGGCTTTTCAAAACAGTCAAAAAGCAAAACAATCAGGGGCCATTACATGTTCAGACAACCACCTAGAACACAGGTCCGCAGTCAATATTCAAAAGGACCTAAATTCTTTAAGGAAAGGTTCTATTTTATCCAATATATTTCTTTATGACCTTGAAATTCTAGTATACTTTAAGAGTTTTCAACCCAACAATGGTTACTTTTTTCTACCTTTCAAGTTTTAATATCATTAATAGTGCATAAATCTCAACTTCAGACATCCAAAACGATGTATTCTCACGAGTTTAAGAAGTTCACGGTCTTATGGTCAATATGGTTTTTACTTTTTGCTACTTGCGCTGTTATGAAAATTAGCCATGCCGTTCTGATGTTAATGCTGTGGCCACGGTGACTTTACAAACATAATTAGCCTCTGTACCATCAGGTGGACCCTGATCAACACATTTTAACTTAGATTATAGTATATTTTATATTTGAGCAAACATAGTATATTTCATATTTGAGCAAAAAAATTTTTTCATTGACATTTAATTTCTTAGCATCAAGGTAAAGCTACTTTTACAACTTTTATATCAAAAAAAAATAAAAACTTTTTGGAGAATACACTTTATCCTTACACCAGAAGTTCATTAACTTATCCATTAAACATTTAAACATTCCACAAGAGTTATATTTTCCTTGACACATATTCCTGGCATCCAGGAGAAAACCTGGACTTTGAACACTAGCTGAACTTCCTATCAGTAAAGAAAATAACCTTCCAGTATTGAGGCAATTGCAACCAGGGCTCAAAATAAGTGGATTCTGGTTTTAAAAATGGAGACAAACCCCATCACTTAACCAAATCAAATTTGCCCACATTCTAGTAGTGACATTTTATTAATAACTTTATTACATTGTTTTCAGTAAAGCCCACGGAACTCATTAATTTCAAGGCTGCTGACCAGAAAAATACAGAACGATAGGCTGGTTAATACAACTTTTCCAAAGTATGATGGCTGATTTTTTTCACTCCGTCAGTTACATTATAAATCTGTGTTTGCTAGATCTCACAAGTCTTACCGTCAATTTCTCCTCTAAATTCTCGTTTAATAAGCTTCCTTTTTCATGCTTTTCAAATTCCATGTTGAAAGAGAAGAAGAGAGAGAGAGGAACAGAAATGGAGGGATTCAGATTCTGTCTAGAAAATGATTTGACGTGCTTACATGTTAGATATCACAGGACATTCCAAGTTGTGAGAGCCTGGGACGCTATCAGAAAGCCCTGGCGATAATTTCTGGTTAGCTAGTGTTTCCATTTATAGATGTTCAAACCCCATCCATAAACACAGCACTGAAGAGAAGTCAGGCAGCTGGCCTGAGATAATGATAAATGTCACTAGATATAAAAGCAAACTCTTCAACAGGAGACTATCCCAATAGGTTAGGTTCCCTGAACCAACAAAGACATATGTGACAAAAAGCCACTATCAAAGAATTCATTCATAGCCGTTGGAGCAGAATAAAATATACTCCAGAATATGAACCAATTTTAAAAGTACAAATGTGGGGGGTGGTTATAGCTCAAGCGGCAGAGCACATGCTCGAGGTCCTGGGTTCAATCCCCAACACCTCCTCTAAAAATAAATAAATTAACCTAATTACCTACCCCCTCCCCCCAAAATTTTAAAAACTAAAAAAATTTCCAAAATAAAAATAAAAGTACAAATGTGATGGTCATATAACAAATATAAATAAGCCAGTCTAGTTCTTCTAAATTCTAGATATTTATGCATTATTTCATAGCTCAAGACTTTAAAAAGTCCCTTAAAGGAAAGAGCGAAGAATAACTAATTAAAACTATTCAGATGCATAATACATATATTCAAAGGATGTTGCCAATTTCCTTCCATGAAAAGTGGGCAAATGATGTTTTGAAACACCATCAAATAAAAATGGTGTTTTCCTTGCCAGAAACTGATTTTATTCTTCACTATCCTGGTTTTCCTACTGGGAACAAAGTTATGACATAGGAGATGAAATTCACTTTTTCCAATGGAACAAATGTTTTCAGAATTCTTTAGAAGTTGTTATATGCCTTGAAGAAAATTCACTGTGTACCTCCTTGGTAATTTACTCCACTGTTTTTTTACAGCAAAATGACTATGTGGCTGGCAATAAAAAATAAAATTGGCTTTCATTGTAAGGGAAGACGGATCTCTACAGGCGTATCACCCCTCAGCCTGTTTCAAGCAAACGTCCTTTTCAGACCTGTTTCTGATCTCAACTCAAAATTCCTATCAGTTTTCCCTTCACTTTTTAAGAAAACAGGAAACGTGTGGCGAAGCTGGATCCTTGAGCGTGATTCCTGCTGGTTCTCTGCTGCCCGGCAGGGGCGCTCTAGAGCTCATTCTGCATCAAGACGGCAGGGCTGGGGATTCCAGAAGGGAAGCACTTTAAAAGGAAATAAAGCCACCGAGCCCCGCTTCAGGGTGCGAATTCAGACACTCTCTCTCGGACTCGTGGGCGAAAGGGGCTTCCCTCTTTGGCTCAACTCTGAGTTCCAGAAAGGGAATCACACGCGCTAGTGGTTGTCCCAACACGCTGGAAAATGAAGTCGGACAGGCTTATTAGCATGCGAGACTGGCATGTCTCAAAAGCAAGGCGATAGCTTAAATTTTATGTGAAGGGAACTTCCAAAATCTCTCTAGGAAAAAAAAAAAAAAAAAGACTTGCTACGGCTGCAAAAGGAAACTCAGCTATTGCTAGTTTAACGCCTGACGGTGAAATTCAGGCTCCAGCTGGGAGCGGAGGGGTGAGTGGGATACAGGGCTGACTGGGGAGAGGCTAACAGAGGTAATGAACCAGTGACGGGGGAGGGATGGAAAGTCTAGCTCAACACACATGCACTGAATACCCGTAATGGGTGAAGATTAGGGGCAGGCAGATTTTTTAAAATAATAAATAAAAACAATAACAAAATGAAAAGATACAACTTCTACTTTTGTTTCCTCAACAAACCGGCAGCGTAGGCAGGACGAGGGAGCAGCATGCCTCCCTAGCACTCTTCCTAGCTCTCACCACCAGCTGGGAACTGCTTCAAGACTTGGCTTTCCACATGTTATCATCAATTCTCAAAACCACTTTTAGAAGTTCTACCCGTAGAAGCGGTTCTACCCGCTTCGCCTTAGTGTTTATTACACTTCTAGGTAGATACAATTATTGTCTCCTTTGTTATGAGCAGAACTGTTTTCTCCAAAATTCAAATGACATCCTCACTCTCAGTGTCTCAGAATAAGACTGTATTTAGAGAGAAGGTCTTTCAAGAGGTCATGAAGTTAAGATGAGGTCGTGAGGGTAGGTCCTAATCCAACATGACGAGTGTCTCTCTTAAGAAGAAGAGATTAGGACAAAGATACACATGGAGACCACGTGAAGACAGAGAGAAGACAGCCATCTCCAAGCCAAGGAAATTATACTAGCAATAACAGAGGAATATACTAGCAATATACTAACAATGTACTAGCAATATACTAGCATTATACTGGCAATAACTGAGTTTCCTTTTACAGAACCAACCCCAGAAGAACCAACCCTGCGGACACCTTGCTCTTGGACTTCTAGCCTCCAGAAATGAGAGGAAATGTATTTTTGTTGTGGAAGTCACCCCACTCTGAGACTTAACAGACTAGCCGCCCTAGCAAACTAATGTACCCATTTTAGAGCTAAAGAAATAAAACACAGCTGCACAGCCACTAGCCAGCTCTCAGGTCCCTGGCCCAAGCGCCTACCCACTGGGCACTTCGGCGCCTCTGAACAAACAGTCTCATCACAGGCAAGGCAGGGCGAGTGGGGAAGTAGCACCAGCCCTGGGCGGTGGGGACTGTCTACTCCATCCATTTACAGAGATGCTCAGTTACCATTTACATATGTTCTGGGGACAGGAGCTTTCCTTAGGTAAAATTACACGCACGCAAAGGCCAGCCCTCGTCCACTTGCTGGTCAAACAGAAGAGATGAGCTACAGCGATCTCCTTCCTGTTGGTCCGTCACAACAAACACAGTCCTCTCTCTCACCAGTATCACATGGCTCCCTTCTCCTGTGGTCCAGAGCTTCCCCAGGGACCATTTTAAACAGCAAACCCTCTGTCCACTCCTTTGCTGGTCTCTTCCCCATAGCTCTTCCCAGCTCTGGTGGTATATTACTTCACATGTTATTTTAAGTGGATCCGTGTCTGCTTATTTGCGGTTCATCTCTCCTACTACACTAAAAGCACCAGACAGTGTTTTGTTTTCATCACTTTATCCAGGTACTTAGGACATAGTGAGGACCAGATAAAGGAAAGAACTTGGAAAGGAAAGAGGGCAGGACAGAGAGGAAGGAAAGGAAAAAGCAAAGAAGGGAAGAGGGAGGAAGGGAAGGAGGGGGAGACAGGAGGGAAGTGTATCAAATGGACACGACTTAACAGCATTTAATACATTATTATTTACAAGATCTTTGGTAGAAAACACAGGGATAAAACGCATGTTTATCCAACCCAAATCACACTACAGATGAATGCAGCATTGATTGTTCACTTATCTGAAACAACTAACTATTGAAGGAGAAATAAACTGACTTAGGAAGAAGGAAGAATTGGATTTATTTGCAGATTCTGTCGCTTTCTAGGTGGGTCGCTTTAAGCAAATTAATTCTCAGAGCTTCAGTTTCCTCTCCCTTAAATAAAGGAATGATATCAACCTCTTAAAGTTATTACAAAAATTTAAATGTGGTAACAGGTGTAAAGAATTCAACACAGTGTCTGGCATTAAGCAGCTTCTCCATGAAAGTGTGTGCCATTACTTCCCTGGGCTTCATGATATCTAGAAACAAAAGTTAATTTCAAAGACAGTATCAAAGTCTCCTATCAAATCCGACACAAAAATTAACAGAGAGAATGGGAGAAAAATACTTGCAAATCATTCCTCTGATCAGGGACTTGTCCCCAGAATACACAAATAATGCTTTAGAACTCAGCAATAAGAAACAATAAATAGCCCAATTTAAAAATGGGCAAAGGATTTGAATAGACATCTGTCCGAAGAAGACAACTGAATGGCCAACGACCACATGGAAAGGTGCTCAACAAAATTGTGATTAGGGAACACAAATCAAAACCACAAGAACTTCACACACACTAGGATGGCTAAAATCAAAACAGACAACAACACAACACCATGAATGGACCTCAAGGGCATTATGCTAAGTGACATAGCAGACAGAAATGCAAATACTGTACAATCTCACTCAAATGTGGAATCTAAAAAAAAACAGACAACTCGAAGATCAGAGTTCTGGTTACTAGAGGCAGAGGATGGGGTGGGGAAATTGGAGGAAGATGGTCAAAAGATACAAACTTCCAGTTCTAAGATAAATAAGTAATGTAAACATGATTTCAATAGCTACTGCTGCTATAGGGTATATATGAAATTTAAGAGCATTTCCTAAGAATTCCCATCACGATTTTTTTTTTTTTTTTGCTATTTCTTTTCATTGCATCTATATGAGATGATGAACGTTAACTAAACTCACTGTGGTCATCATTTCACAATAGATGTAAATCAGACCATTATGCTGTACGCTTGAAACTTACACAGCGCTGCATGTCGATTACACCTCAATGAAACTGGAAGGAAAAAACATTGCTAGGTCACAAAAATAAAAAATAAAAACCCACCAGACAGCAACAAGCAAGGATGTGGGTAACTGGGACCCTCGTATGTTGCTGGCGGGATTGTAGTGTGGGACAGTGTGTTTCCTGCGGTACTCAAGAGCCGGATGCAAACCTGGCTAGACCCAGCCCTGAGAACCGATCACATTCAAACAGCGAACTTTTGACCTGTGGGTGTTGCTTTCAGTTCAAGATTTACACCTGTGTCTCTAGGAGGCTCTATCTGAAAGTCAAATAGTGATTTGCGGTGGAGAGTAAGGGGCAGGGGAGGGGAGCGGTGCTGACATGAGGAGTAAAATGCAGAGCGAGCGTAGTTCTCGGAATCCTCTGGTTTTCCCAGCACCCCTGCCTGGGTCAGTGCATCAACCTCTCCGGCAGCAGTTGTCAACGCTTATGCTAAAAAATCCCTCTGACTTCTCCCATCTGTCTGTGCCTCCTTCAGGTGGGCAAAGACCCGAAGACTTTAACCTCCCACCATCACCACTTTTAAGCTCCCCTTCGGCTTCTGCAGGCCAGAGGTGCAGGGTAATCAGAGCAGCGGTACCTGCCCACAGCTTGTGACAAGACACTGTCTACAGAGGAGTTTCTTAAAGTTGAATTTGTCGCTATGTAATAAACATTTTTTTGTGAGTAGAAGTTGCCAAGTGGACACAAAAGCCAACCCCAAAATATCAGTCTATGATAATTAAGATAATGACAGCATAACAAATTTGTACCTTTGTAACCATCACTCTCCAAGGGAACATAAAACTTCGCTACTGCAAGATGGTATTTTTTACTTCTTCTGATACTATTGGCTCCCTTACTTTGGTTCTAGGCCATATTTTTTAAAGGACTATAGATGAGACATGTAAGGAAGGGAATATGTTCTTTATAAAGTCACCTTTGGTGGTAGAGCATTTATTTTGAGCATTAGAAAGTATTTCAATTAAGTGAGAGCTGGGAGAATTTTGAAAAGTGTTGTCTTTTTTAATGTGTGCATTCCAAAAAAAAATGCAATTCTTTTATCAAAACATATTGAAAAGTAAAATGTGAGGTTTACAGAAAAACACAAGTGCTATTAACACTAATGAAAGCAGTGATTCTGATATGAGGTTAAATCCTTAGTTTCTGAGTCTATAACTTACCAGCTGATTAAAGTCAGTCCGGGATCCAAGTCTAGCAAGTTCCATTTTCTCAACTATTCTATACTCGACACCTACAGCTTTCAAGGGACTTGTGACATATCTTCTCTTGTGCATGGTGACATCCACAGGGGTGGTGAGAGGAACAAGGTTTTGCCCTTGCATTTGGTAACAGGCCCTTTGAATAGGAGATTCACTTCCTAATAGTCTCTCTCTCTCTTACACACACACGCACACACACACCATTGTTATCTCAAGAGTGAGGACAACAGCCAAGTTAAACTAACAAAACTTCAGGGGAAAGGATTCCAAAATTGAAGGCTCTATTTTTCTGAGTATCAGAATCCCAATGTGTGTTTCCAACGTCAGAAAGGAATCCTAGATTGAAGTTTTCCTGTGTCTTTGCAGCTTAATCAAAGCAACGAGATTTTTACACTGGAGCTCCCTCCTCCGCTACACCCAGCAGCTTAGCCATTGTGGTTGCGTCGACATGACAGATCGCTTTGCCCCCAAAGTAACAGCCCTGTGCCCTTTGAGACAGCGCACAGCCCGGGATACACTTCAACTTTATCGGTTGAAATGGAAACATGTTCCAAAGCAGTCTACAGAAAGAATGCTTACCTTTCAGCTGACTTGGAAGCAGCCTGCAGGACGGTAATTCAACAGGGAGGTCACCGGCCACATTCCCAGAGCAGCTGACCCTGTCAGTCTTTGGGAAATACTGTTTACTCTGTAACTAATGCTGGCTACCAGGCACAAGATCCAGAAACTGAATTCACAAAGAGTTAGGCGTAAACCTCATCCCCACTGGGACCTCTTCGTGGAAACAGTAGTCGCTGAGATTCCCCAGATGGTTTCTTTATGAGAATGTCTTAGCGGTGGTGGAGATTTGGAGTCAAGGGTTGAAAAGTTTGGCAAAATAGCCAGTCATGTCCTTTTTAGTGTACGAATGAAAATTCTTCAAGCTTCCCTAAGGACATCAGTGGTAGGCGAGTAAAAGGTTACTGAAAATGCGATTCCTCTTCTATCTATTTTGATTGGATTTTCTTTTAAATGATAGTAAGATTGAAAGTCCTCCTGAAATGAAACGCCAGCTGTTCCAGAGAAGGCGAGTCAGAATTATGCAATAGGCAGCCCCGGGGCGGACTGAACCACCCCACAGTCGGGCCGGTCATTTGCCCTGGGATCCGGCCACCAGGAAACACCCGGAGGGACAGACTGTTGGTTCACAAACTGGCCCGGGCACGGAGGTCAAGGAGAGACGGGAGAGAGAGAGAGGCAGACGCTCCAGGTTGGGAGACGGCAGGTTAACAAGCCAGGGAACTTACAAACGGGCCTTGTCTTGGGCGACCAGAAGACACGGAGATCTCCATATCGCCCTCCAGAATCTAAAAAGTTTACTGAGAGGCCTGGCAGGGTTCCATCAGGTGCTTGGACCCCATGGGCTCCTCCACTCAGCGCTCTCCCAACGCTGCGCCCCCGCAGCGGCCGCAGGTGGGGACGCGCAGGCCGAGTGCACATTTCAAGGAGGGGAAGGGGCGGGGCCACCAATTTCCCGCGTCCCGCTCCGGGGTCAACGGGCAGCCGTGTCCTCTCCGTGACCTGCCCTGCACCCTCCTCATCTCCCACAAACTGTTTCCCTAATTACTCTCAACAGAAGCACATCCATGCTACCCCAAAGACCACTGATTTCACACCCAGCCTGCACACAGGGTTGTCCAACTTGACCGTTTTCCAGTTGGCTTTGTCATCCCATCCAGTATACCCTCCCCCCTGCCTTCTGTAACATATGATGTATTTTTTGAGAGACAGCGTCACAATCTTCTTTGTGTCATTTGGGATTATTCACATCATTGCCCTCTTCCACTCTTTCCGACAATGAAATTGATCTAGGTTGACGGTTTCTAAGCGCATATTCGTGCGAAATGCAGTGTTGTTTTAGGATATCATTTCCTTCTTTCCCATCTACTTCAATGATTTGACAATCACAGATGGAGCGTCCCGCCCACACCACCGTGCTGGTGCCGACAGCCTCCTGTCGGGAGCTTCAGGGGAGTGCACAGAATCGTGCACACCAATACACCAGGCACGCGGAATGTGATTTGAGCGCTAAATTAGGAGCCCAAATGATGTGCTTTGAGAGCCAAAGAAGGAGAGGGCCACTCTGGCTAGGGACTTGGAGGTGATTTTCTTCAGATGTTGGATCTGAGCTGGGTCATCCTAGTCTTTGCTACTGAAACAGAGCAGGACCCTATGGGGCCTTCCCAGAACAGACCCCACCCCACCATGTTCTCCACCTGCCTCTTGTCTGTAGAAAAACTTTAGTCAAAGATTAAGTTTAATCAGAGAAATAAGAAAATATAGAAACAAAGGGAAATAGTAGAGTTAAAAATAATAATAACAGTTTAGTCATTTAAGCAAACTCAAGGACCTTTAGTTCCTCCTCAAGGGCTATCGATAATATTCTGGGCCACGTCCTTTGAGCCGTTTTGCAGATACTGAAACGCCCAGCAGGTGGAAGAAATGAACTACATGATGGCCAGACTGCAGCCATCACATAAGCGGCCACGATTCCAGGAACTGGCCTTCAAGAAACGGGCACAAACCGACCCTGCAACTAACAGTAACTGTACTTGAAACAATCAAGATGACACTGATCAGACCACCGCATGACCGATTTCAGGATGACCAGCAGAGCTGACTGTGCGTCTCTGCGTGCAGCCCCCTCCCTCTGCCTGTGCACCCCTGAAACTCCCCTCTAAAAGCTCTTGCCCACTAATTGTCAGGTGGCAGGGGAGTGGCCTTTGGAGTAGGAGCCCTCTCCCCATCCCCCGATGCTGGCCTCCAGAATGAAGGAGACGTTCCTTTCTGCCAACACGTGCCTCTCTTTGTAACGGCTTTCCAGCGGCAGGACCCGCCTTTTGGCAACACTACTTAATGTGGTCTCTAGACAGCATCATTGACCTCACGTGGGCGTTGGTTAAAATTTCAAAATCTTGGGTGCCAACCCAGACCTAGAGAGTCAAATTCAGTGCTTTAACAAGAACTACAGGTGATTCCTATGGGCAGTAAAGTTTGAGACGCACTGATTTAACTACTTTTAGAATTGATGGAGCTAGCAGACGGGTCAGGTGTAAAATAACAGAGCCCAGAACATGGACAGTGAGCTGGAGGAAAGGCAGGTAGGAGTGGAGGATTTATAAAGCACTTAGGAGGATTTATGTCTGCTACCTAACAATAATAACACACACACACACACACACACACACACACACCCCCTAGGATGGCTTAACAAAGCCAGCGACTCTGCTGAATGCTGAATGTAATGCTATCTCATGTAATGCTCTCGACAACCCAGTGAGGGCGCTGCACCATGTTACAGATGAGGAAGCTGAGACTTCCCGGGTTAAGGAATTTCTCAGGTCCACACAGATTGAAAAGAGCAGAGGCAGGCTTAGTCCTAAGCCAGAGCTCTTCGCCACTGTCTGCTGTAAGCCTTGGGTTCTCTGGACCGGGAATAAATCCCAGTCCAACATCTCCCTGATAAATGTTCCCCTAGAGAGTAACCAGAGGGCCTGCATCCTGCAGGTGGAGCATCCAAGGCAGCCCGCATTCTATTCCTCCTTCTTTCCTTCTTTCTTAAACTCTTGTACCTGATAGAACCAGGAATGAAGACTGACGACATGGTTTTGATGACTGAGGTAATTTTTTCTTTTTTAGGTATTCAAATTCTTTTGGGGGGGTAATTACTTTTTTAATCTAACTTTAAAAATTTTTTAACAGCTAACTTCATCTACACCATAAAAAAAAAAATTGGAGACAACAAAGGCATACATAAAAGAACATTTAAATTTTCTCTAAAGTCACAACTCAATTACACCATAGTGAATATCATAGTATATTTCTTTCCTGGTTTGTTTAAAAATGTATTTATAAGTTTTAATGTGATTAGAAACTGCAACCTGTATTTTTATTGAGTAATACGTTATGAAAAATGTCTCCCATCGGTAATGCTTTTATCCACGAGCATTTCAAATGGTTGGGTAGTGGCAAACATAATCTTTGTCTGACCGAGAGTCAGAGACAAGAGGTCAGAGAATGGCACTGGGGAGGAGGACTGCCCAGGTGCACTCCTTCATCATTTTAAATGTGATATTGGTCCAAGTAAGTTTGCTTAAAATAATAAATAACTGTATGTTAGAAGCAAATGAAATTATCGAATTTCCCAAAAATAAGAAAAACAGGATTAGAAAAAAACAATGTAATTCTATGGCCACAAATGAGCCACGCATGTTACTTATGACACACAGTGGATCAACCAGAGCTCTAGATAAAAACTCTGCTGTTTTTTTTAAAAAAATACATCAATTATTATATTTACTAGAATAATATTTTAGTAATAATGCATAACCATTTTGGATATTTTTTAAATATGCAAAAGGAAAGGCATCTTGTATACTTATACTCAATTTCAGATAACAGAAACAGACTGGAGAAAAATAATAATAATATGAATAATATATTATAAAGACATGAAAATATCTCAGGCTATTCAGCCAGGCCTCCTGAGGGTTAGAACCAGAAATGACAAAGTTATTAGAAATAAGTTTTTCTCTGGGGTCTCACGATCTCTTACTTTTTCTGCTTTCTTCTGTACATCTGCTTTCTTATTTTTCTGAAAATCTGCTTTCTTTGTACAAGTGAGGCAAGGCGCCTGCACCTGTGGTCCAAAATTTGCATGTCCCTCAGTCCAAGACACGCATACAGACTGACTTGCTTTCTCTGAATTCCCAATTCTAAATTCCCAGAAGAGAAAAATCCAGTTTCCCCAGCTTGAGTCAGATGACCATCATAAACCAATCTGGTTTGGGCAGTGGAACATGGAGCCAGAAGGAGCCAGGTTCTCAGCCCCAAAGAGTCGAGGAGATGTAAGCAAAGGGGTTGGCTAAAATTTAGAAAAACCAAAACCAACAAACAAAAAATACAACCACTGTTAATATTTCGGTGGATTTTCTTTGAGTCTTTTTTCTATTCTTAGAGTTAATAATATTTCCTTTCAGTCTTTTTCACACTATGGTATCCGTTAGTTGTGATAATGATGTATAAATTTTACATCTAAATAAAAATATAAATAAAATAAAGAATAAGTAAAATTTTAATATAAGAATTTGTTATCTTACTATAAAATCTTGAAAAACATTTCATGTCAGCAAATAAAGCTCCAATTAGCAAATATGCCACTTTTCACTCACCATCCCCATGCTGTTGGAAACCTAGGTTGTTTCCAATTTTCCATGATTTCAAACAAATCTGAAATGAGCACCTCGGTGTGCTGAAAGCTATTTCTCTATTTTGAATGATCCCATTAAAGTTGACTTCCAGGTGCTGAGTTTTGCCAGATTAAAGGAAACAAACATGATGCCAAATCTCGATAGACATTGCTAAATTCCTTTCCTGAAGGGTTGCCTGAGTGCACTTTCGTATACCCTCCCCGGCATAAAGTGTGATCGTATTTTTTAATTTGCTGTAGTGGAAACTCAAAGTAGACGTAACACTCACTGACATTCTTAAGGCAATAGGAGAGCAAACATGGTTTCTTCTATGATTGTTGAGACATAACCACCAGACATCGACCAGTTAGCATCAAGCCTCCTTTGGTATCCAGGACAACATGCTCTTCCTCCTCCATATCAACCCACCCTTCATCCATCCAATACTGATGGAGCACTTAGCTGCCAAGCACTGTGCAAAACTGGGAGGTAAACAGAGATGGACACATGGTGCTTGTCCCTAAGGGGATTGTTACGCCAAGGATGAGAAAGGTAACAGTCTTTACGGCAGTAGACACAGAGAAGGACCACTGCCTTCTCCTCAGGGCTGCCCTGCAGAGCTCTGGAAACCCTGGTGGTGCTCACCCAGTGAGTGGGTCCTTTGGCTGGCTCTGGTCCAGATCTGCACCGCAGGGAAATCTAAGGAGTGGCCCCCAAAGCCCAGGCCCGCCAAGCACCCACAAAAGCTACGCTCAATAGAAGACTGTCATGGTAATGCTCTCCCCATCTCTCTCTCTCTGACTACAATTTATTAATTAAAATGTTGCTCCCAATTTGAGAAGTTCATCGCGGCATAATTTAGAATTAATACACGGAGGCAGTCATGTACAGTGTATGCACTTCCCAAGTTAGACAGGGGTTTAATGTCCCCACATACAACCAAGCGTCGGTGATTATTCGAGTACCAGCTGTGCTCCGATCTGGAACGTGCGAGGAGTGTTGTTAATTATCATTACCCAGAGAAAAATAATTAGTTCCTTTGTAGGGAGAACAAAAAAAAAAGAAAGTTGCTATTTCCATTTTAATTTCAACTGCCAAGGTTGATAAAACTCAAAATTGGTCTATTTTGTGAAAAGCATAAACTCGTTAGCGTCGCATTAGCAGACTGCATGTCACTCTTCGTGTCCGCAAATTAATTGGTACCCTATTCACTGGATGATTGATGCCGTGCCTTTTGGGGGCACGACGTAACCACCAAATCAGGAAGGAAGAAGGGGGATGTGAACAGCCTTGAAGAGGATACTGCCCGCCAGCTTTTCTCAAGATTTCAGAACATTGGAAAAATGTCTTCTCTCCCATTTTCCTCTTCTTCAATCATGATAAATTGACCTTCATTCTCCTCCACTCCTTGCAGATGAATTTCAGATCAGAGTAACATAACAGAGTATTCATGAGCCTAACTGAAGAATTCAGATCCATCGTAGCTCTCTTCTCGAAGGCCATCAGGCGTGAGGACCCATATGTCCACCTGGGCGGGGGGAGGGGGGCAGTGTCACACGGCCGATGGGGGCGCTATCATTTGTTTGGAACAAGTGACGACATCATATGATATTTGTCTTTCTCTATCTGACTTACTTCACTTAATATTCTTGTCTCTGATACTAATTTGTCACTTGGTCCCTCTAAGGACCTACTTGTTCATTAAAACAAGTGAACTAGACAAAATAATGTTTCTTTTCTTTCTGTTACAGAAATCTAATTCTCCCATAGTCATATGGTCAATAAATTGCACTCACCCTCTGGCAAAACATAACGCAGAGAGTCTTCACACCTTAGGCTACTACCAGCTAGCCTACTGGCCACAGCCCCTAAAGCACACATAGGGTCCCACGCCCTGGCATCCTTTTTTTTTATTCAAGTGTAGTCGGTTTACAATGTTGTGTTAACTTCCGGTGTACAGTATAGTGATCCAGTTATATATACATGTATATATTCCTTTTTATATTCTTTTTCATTATAGACTATTAAAAGATATTGAATATAGTTCCCTGTGCTGTACAGTGGGACCTTATTGTTTATCTGTTTTATGTATAGTAATTTGTATCTGCAAATCCCGAACTCCCAATTTATCGCTTCTCACCCTCTTCCCCTTGTAACCATACATTTGTTTTCTATGTCTATAAGTCTGTTTGTATTTTGTAAACAAGTTCATTTGTATTATTTTTTAGATTCCACATAAAAATGATAACATATGATATTTTTCTTTCTCTGTCTGACTTACCTTACTTAGTATGATAATCTCCAGGTCCATCTATGTTACTGGAAATGGCATTATTTTATTTCTTTTTCATGGCTAAGTAGTATTCCATTTTGTGTGTGTGTGCATGTGTGTATGTATACCACATCTTTATCCAGTCATCTGTTGATGGTCATTTAGGTGTTTCCAGGTATTGACTGTTGTAAATAGTGCTGCTGTGAGCATTGGGGTGCATGTGTCTTTTCAAATTAGAGTTTTCTCGGGATATATGCCCAGGAGTGGGATTGCTGGATCATACGGTAACTCTAGTTCTAGTTTTTTAAGGAATCTCCACACTGTTTTTCAAGGCATGCTTTTTTCATGAGAAGTTAGAGGTTTAAAGTTGCACAGTTTTCTTAGACCAGTAGCACTTCTGGATAAAACCTTTTATCAAGACCCCAAGACTCTTCATGATAATAAACAAGGCCCCTTTCCCCTGCAGGTCTCAGTAGTGACTACACACTGGTGACATACACGGCTCCACCTTGAAGGTCAGTGATAAGTCATCACATAGACAGAGCTGATGACATTAAGACAGAGCTGATGACATTAGAGATAGTCCCTAAAAGACTATCTGTGGGCCAAGGAGGTTAGATGGGTTAGCAAAAGCCAACTAGACACCATGCCTGAAGACTTGTGGTTTTCTTTTGCTCTTTTTGTCCTAAGCTGCTGAGGGAGTTTTTTTTAGACTCTGATATCCATCAGACAATCATTCTGCAAGGCCCAAAAATTGTACAGGAGAATAAGAAACAAGTTTCATAATCTAGAGGGGTTTCATGGTGGTTCACTCAAGCAGGCTGGGAGCCAAGGTAAACTCAACTGAAATGTGGTAAGTTTGTGTCAATGGAAAGAGAATTATGTCACTGTGCCTTGACAAGAATTGCTACCAGTGTGTAAATTAATCAAGTAATGCCTCCTCAAAAAGAAACATATGTGTACATATGCACATATATCCATCCATCCACATATATATATATATATATATATATATATATATATACACACAGTACATTAAGTCTCTGTATAAAATCTTCATTTACTGTACTCAAGGCAGTACATATAAATGCCTTCAGGAACTATCCAACCTTGAATTAGTCAAGTGTGCACGCTATGAAACAGTAGGAAACAAAGACTATGGTGACTAGTCTGACTTTATTTAGATCCAGGCTCTGGCTGCTGTAAGATTTGGCTTGGTAGCCTAGGGACCCCAGGAGAGTAGAACCAAAACTAACTTCTAAGGAATGAGAATCAAGAGAAAGTAAAAGATGATTTTAGCATAATTACCAAAGGGTAGGAATGAAGACCAAGGTCCTGAAAAAAATGCTTCCCTGAATTTCCATCCGTCATTCCTGTGATCGGACAGAGAATGACTTACGGTTCTTGAGTAAACCCTGCCCTCTGTCACTTCCCGGCTTGGCATGTGGTGGTTCTGATGCCTGGACTCTCCCCATATTCTCCCCTCACTTTTACTGGTCACCTTATCGTCACACCCCAGATTCCAAGCCACAGCTCACCTGTTTCAGGGGTCAGTGAGCAATCCCACATTCCAGGCCTGCCCTTGGCAGGGCTGGGCTCTGTGGCTTCTCCGTCACATAGGACTGTGTTTGTGTTTTCCTGCATTTCTTCTGGATGCATCCCAAAGGTTCTTGAAGGCAAAACTCTCTGTTTTGTTAGTTTATAATCTCAGCTTTTAAAATACTGTCTGGCATTATAGTTGGTACATGGTATTTCTTAAATGAATATATGCTAAATAATAATGTGAGTAAAATATTTTATAGCCTTCCAGATAACTAATTTGAAAAGTAAAATATTATTCTAAATAGAAAAGGTGCAACATTTCTATTTTGGGGTTACAAATCATCCTGTGTCTATTTCTTAAATTTAATTATAATCTTAAGGCAGGTCCTTTCCTCTTCTTCCTGCCTTGATGGTAGATATGAAGGCTGGATTGATGGCAGCCTTCTTGGGGCTGTAAGGAAAAGGCTAAGAGAATTGCAGAGATGTTAGACCTGACATCACTGCATCATTGAGCCAACTCTGCCATCTAACAATGTCTGGACATTTTATTAGAGGAAAATGTAGTTGTTGTTGTTGTTGTTTAATTCTAAGCTAAAGTACTTTAAAGAATAGCAGCGTTTACTCAAGGATACAGCACTCCTGTGGGAGGAGAGACCAGTTCTGGTGAGGATAAATAAAAGATACGATTCCACACGTGAATTAACCTTAGAGGAAATTATCCTCAAGGAAAACACCTTAGAGGAAAAAACAACACATAATGAATTAAATTATTATCACTTGCTCTCTCACCATACAAAGAAACGCATGTTCATCCAGAGTCAACCACAAAACTGAAAAAGTATTTTGTCCCAGTAGAAAATGAACAGTCTTTAGGATGTATGTCATTTGTACATAAAGCAAAGAATTAGTGACACAGGACACAAAAGAATAAGATGAAATTCTACACAATTATTTTAACCACTTTTTTCCCAGCAAAATATAATGAATGAAAACACGAACAAGGCTACTTCATGGTCATTGACTATGGAGATATTACAAAATATACTTAAAATAAAGTACACTTGAGAGGGGAAGGTACAGCTCAGTGGTAGGGCACATGTCAGCCTGCGTGAAGTCCTGGGTTCAATCCCCAGTCCCTCCATTTAAAAAAAAAAATTGTTTTTAAATACATTTGAAAAGTAGGACATTTTTAATACGCCAACACTTCATTTTATTTAGATTGTTTCATTTCAAACTACATGATTTTTAAGTCAAATTTCAAATAATCTTTGCAAATGAAAGACAATCTAGATGGAGTCGGATTTTCTTTGTTCTGTTTTGAACAGTGTCTAACAACTTGTTCAGCTATGACTAAGGCACTGTGACTGTAGTACATTAGAAAAACAGAAGTGGCAAAAATATTCTAGGAGAGTCGTAAGATGAGTAAAAAGGGTTAATCACAGTGTGACTAGGGGGGAACACCACCCCCAACTCCATCCTCCGTCTTGAAATTCCTTGGGACTAGAGATCCCACGTGAGGGTCCTTATCCCAAGTACAAGGATGAGTCAGGATAATCCAGGTATCCTTGAGATAATCAGAGGCTGTTAACAAATGAAATGTAGGGATTTCAAAAGGAAGGAGGCCAAAAAAAAAAAAAAAAAAAAAAAAAGAGTTGAATGCCAGGAATCACCCTGGAAGATGAGTAATCAAATATATGTAATTACCCACAAAGATGTGACTAAGGCATGAATTAAACAACGGGGCAAATGTCTTAAGCAATAGAATGGGAAAAAAAGGAGACTGTGTATCCATCTGGGGACAGAAAGTAAATAAAAGTGTTGCACACTTCAAGAATGTCAGTCTGACCTTGAGGTTTTATTGGCGATTTTGACGCATGTGTTATTTTGCACAGCCTACGACGTAGCAAGTGCTGGGATCACCAGGGTTTCCCTGTAGATTAAGAGGCCACTTTACAATCTGCATAGATTCTGATAAACTGCAGAGAAACCTCAAGGTACGCGAAGCCAAAACATCTTTTTCCTGTCAAAACAGACTCTTTAACAGCCACTAAAGTGAAATTACTTGCATAATGGTTTAATCAAAACCCCAAATGCTAATTGATGAATGTGTTAGTTGCAAGCATCGTTTGGTAGGCAAATCTTCCCAAAGCAAAATCCTCGTGAGTTTTTTGTTACGAAATACAGGTGAGAAAAAGCCAGAAGGCAGATATTTAAATCCCTGCCAACAAGCCTCTCCAGGTTTAGCTATCATCTCTGCTATGACTCAGAGTAAAGAGGCAAAACTCCCCACCCCTACCCAGAATGCCAGGTTAACAGAAAACTGCAGAGTGGGAACCACTGAAGGGGCAACACCCACAAAGGGACCAGTAAGACCTCCCAGGCAGGGCCACTGCCTTCCCGCTTTTGCGCTTCTGTAAAACGGCTTGCTTCTAGGAAAACGAAACTTACCCCTAAAATTCCATCGGTTCCCAAAAGCTCACTCCCAGTTGGTCCATTTCTAACACCTCATTTGCATATGGTACAAACTTAATCAAAACTTAAAACCGTATAAAAGCCTGTGTAAACCTGCAGTCGGGGTCCAGAGCTTGGAGTGTTAACTCCTCTAGGCCCACCGGTGCAATAAACCTGAGTTCTCCAACCCTCCAAGTGTCGCTTGGTCTCTCCGTGGGATTCAGGTTGCTGTAACACCATAAGGTCACCCTGAAGGAGGTCCCCGCACACTGAGATTTTACCATCTTGTAGTACACTGCACAAGCTTTATTCATAAAGAACATGCAAGCAGAGATTACCTAAGTTGACAATTGCGCTGTGGTACTGTAAGAGAGTATCCTTAACCATAAAAAATATCAACCTATTTAAGGTTAATGGGCCATGATATGTGAAACTTATTCTAATATACTCCAGATGAAACAAAACACTCTACATTATTATACATGGTTGTGTGTGTATTGTGTGTGCATACGTACATATGTTATAAATGTCTTCAAGAAGAGTTTGATAACTTACCAGTGAATTTCAGGCCATGTAAAGGGGAAAGGAGAAAGCTGATGTATGGTGAAGTAAGCATGTATATATTAAAAACGTTGATGTCTCAGTAGGCTTACCGAAAGGCAGGCAAAATGAACAGAAGGAAAAGAGTTTTTAATGTTCACTTAAATTAGCAGATAAGGTCAGACGATCTGAGGTGGTGAGATCTAGGTTACTGAAATGAGGATTTACCCTGCTGACCGAGGCGGAGGGGAAGGGCATGTCTGTGAGTCTGAAGCAGGTGGAACCCTTCATGCAGACCTCAGAGGACCCGGTTCGCTAGTAAGGATTCACCTTTCCAAGTGGTACATACATAAGTTGAGTTTTGTTATTAAGGCTCAAATTTTTGACTGTTAAGCCCAGAATAATGTTGCTCCTTTAGGCTCTCGGGTGATGCTGTCTTTCTAATATTTTACTGCTATAAAGAGACACAAATACCTCACAAACCCTGTCAAGGAGATGCCAATACAGAGGACTGACATCTCATTACAGTTGCTTTCTTTTCTTTTTTTAATTTCTTTTTTTTTTTATTTGTTTTGTTTGGGAGGGGGTAGGTAGTTGGGTTTATTTATTCATTTATTTTTAGAGGCGGTCCTGGGGATTGAACCCAGGACCTTGTGTATGCTACCACTGAGCTATACTCTCCCCCTGCCCAGGTCTCATTACGGTTTCTTTATGCCTCCTCTGAACACTCGGGTGATAGATCTAGGGGGGGAAATTTAAAGAGATTTAATTGAAGTTTTATGACAGTATGAGAACATTTTTATGGGAATTTAAAACTTCTGAGCATTGATACTCAAAGCAGGAAAAAAAAAAAAATGAAAAACTCCCAACTGGCCTGGATAAACCCCAGGGGAGGCAGCAAGAACATTTTCCTGTGATTTGGTAATTGCTCAAACTTTCGTCTTTTTTCTCCCTGCCCTACTATCTTTTATAGACCACGAAACTGAACAAGAACATTTATTTTTAAGTAGAGAATACTGGTATTTGAAATGTGGATTAAGTTCAATCAAGATCTCTAAGATGTGCCACGAGCACTTTTAAGTGAGCATGGTAAGAAGGCTTTCCAGTAGATTAAAAAAAGAAGAAGAAGAAGAAACATTCACACAAAAAGGCAAATAAAACCCAGAAATGATGGGAGCAAAGACCAGCAGAGAGGGCCCCTAATGGCAGAAAAAAGGAAGAAACCGGAAGGGTGCCCACCTAAAATGCTTTAAAAGGTCAGAGAGTAAAAATGATAAAAGGAGGAAAAGCACTTGTTGTGGACAGGCCAGCTGGGACGAAGTGTCCTCTGATTTCCACTGTATGGACCCCGCAAAGAAGCCAGTCAACGCGTGGTACAAGCCGCTCATTTTGAAGCCAGTCTACTTTGTTCAGGAGATGCTTTGATAACCAAATGATAAACCGAGGAAATGTCAGCACTGCCAAATTGAAAAGGCCTGAAGTAGCAGCACTCAGTCTAAACATACAGCCCCATTTGGGGTTAAACACGCCGGAAACGTATCCGAATTTAAAATGCATACTTCTGAGGCTATTCCATCAGCGGCACCGTGAGAAAAATATTTTTGAACGTTTTCAATCATCACTGAGGAAAGGGGGTATTTCCATGTTGTAGGAAGCTTGCATCTTTTTTTTTCTTTTTATTTAGTTGAAATTTTTATAAGAGAACCATAGTAGAGCCAGCAAAATAGCTTTAACAACTTACTGAGTGAACCCTAAACCACATTTCCATGACCGCAATATCCCGTATATTATTAGCAGAATTGTTTAATCCCAGAAATAACAACTGACTTTTCCCGGTCATCTTTTTTTTTTTTTTTTTAACTGTTTATGCTCACTAAATTTTCCAAGATTCGTATATTTGGTTTCTCATCACTCTGCAATACTGAAAACTGACTCATGCTTCAATCTTTTTCATATAACTTGCTTTCTTCTAGGATGTGATTCTAATAAGAATGCTTCCTGAAATACAGATAAGAACAAGATGTTATCTTAGCCCTAACACACACACACACAATCCAGCCCCTGCGTGAGCCCGGATATCACCCCTCAGTATCATATTAAAACCAGCTCTAAATCTGACTTGGGCTCAGTTGCTGCTTTATATCTCTGCACCCTCTAAATTATAAATTTTTCAGATTTCATGCTGTCTCTGTATCTTTTAAATTATAAATTTTTTCAGATTTCCTGTAACCCAATTTGTTGTAGATGTATATTACTTTTATGAGTACATCTAGCATATAAGCAACTCAGAAATAAATTTCCCACTGCTGTGAATCACTTGCTCATGACCTCTGCTCATGATCCGTGCAGCACCTTCAAGGGCAAGGAAACTTACTCCTTCACACTTTTTCTTCTCCTGAGCCAATCCATTAGATTCCAAACGTACCCAATTAGGTAATTAAAGGGTTACGTACAGATCCAGCGAACTCTGGAAACAAAGTTGCTAGGGCAGTAGAATGAAGCCTAGTGCCCTCCAGATACACTTCCCACCCAATTCCTCCTTCCCCGGCTTCCAGCTCCCAGGTCTGCAGGAATCACCAGGGAAGGAACACTGACCCCACCCCCAACAAGAGCAAGGCAACGCTTTGGTATTTTGAGACTAGCTAGGAAGGTTAATGGAGCCACCAAGCACAACTAGAAATACTTGAAAACATTCAGGGCAATTCATTAATGAAAAACTGGGTGTGAAAACCTTCCAAGTATGAGGCATCCTATAAATCAAGGATTCAGGAACTATACATATATATACACACACTTACATACATACATATACTCAACCATAAAAAAGAATAAAATAATGTCATTTGCAGCAACATGGATGGACCTGGAGATCATTGTTCTAAGTGAAGTCAGCCAGAAAGAGAAAGAAAAATACCATAGGACATCACTCATATGTGGAATCTAAAAACAAAATGACACAAATGAATTTATTTACAAAACAGAAACAGACTCACAAACATAGAAAACAAACTTATAGTTACAGAGGGGAAAGAGAGAGATGGAGGGATAAATTGGAGTTTGGGATTTGCAGATCCTAACTACTATATATAAAATAGATAAACAACAAGGTCCTACTGTATTACACATATTTAATATCCTGTAATAACCTATAATGAAAAAGAACATGAAAAGGAATAAATATCTACATATGTATAATTGAATTACCATGCTGTACACCAGAAATTAGTACAACATTGTAAACTGACTATTCTTAAATAAATAAATAAATAAATATTTTAAAAATAATTCAGGAAGCTTCCCCTCCCATGGTGGTTAAGTGGACTGTGTTGAGAGTCAATTTATAATCACTATTTTTATGGTATTAGTACTAGAAAACCATTTTTTTGTTTCCTTTCTGAGACTTTGTACAGGTAAATCTTTCCATTCTTATGTAAGTATTATTGAAAATTAAATTATCCCAAAAGCATTTACTTTATGGGGCCATAAAGTCTTCCAAGTCAAAGAGATAGGTGAATGGTTGCAGGCTGGGTTTCCCCAAATCAGATGCTGAGATGGCCTAGGGAACGACCCCTGTGAAGGGCAGGGGACAGAGCTGCACCGGGCAACGGGAAAAGAGGAACTTCAGGGTGGACCCCACAAGCCTTGGCCAACCCAGCCAGGAGCTTCTGGGAGCGGGGCCCATCCGAGCTGGTCGGAGTTGGAGTTGGGATCGGCTTTTATCCCTTTCCGGAGGGCAGGCACAGGAGGGGGTGGCTGGCACGGAGGGAGACAGGGCAAAGCATCTCTCTGCAGCCGAGGCAGCTGCGGGCTCCACGGCAGCCGTGGGCTGTCTGCTCATCGCGCCCCCCGACGGCCGGCCAGCAGGCAACGCACTCCACGCCCACCAAGCTGGTACTCACTGGCCTCCCTAGGGTCCTGCCTCGTTGCCTCTATCCAAGGCACAAGCACCCTCTGCTTTCTAGGGCCATTCCATTTAACAAGAAATTATTTAAACAAAAAAAATTTAGCATCCAAACACTGAAAACATAGGGAAAGGAACCGTTTGGGAGGCCAGGCTTGAATTTGTCCGCATGTTCGTTGAGCCTCGTTTCATCAGCAAGACTGGCAGGCGTTCTCCTTTGTAAAAGCCACCACCAGCATCTGTTTGCTCAGGTTCGGGGACCCCTCAGCAAACGGGAGGGCGTCCTTCACCTTCAGACACCTTCAGGAGCTAGCAAAAGTGAACCAGTGAGATGCTGGCTTGTGAGTCAGTTCCCAGCCACAGACCAACAAGGAGATGTGCTTTCCAGTTGCCCGTGTAAACAGCAGGCTCCCCAGGGCCCTCTCAAGCAGCGCTGCTGGGGGGCCCCGAGGATGAGCAACACTGGGAGCTGCCGTGCATGACAGCCCTTCCCCAAGCAGGCCGTCCCAAGGCTTGCCTTCCTCCTCCAGCATCATCACCCTTATCACCCGGCTTCGGGCGGGCGGGCACTTCGCTGCGTTGCTATGGGGGGTCACACGGAGGACCGTCACTTGTGAACAGCGCAGGGTTGACAGCCCCCTCCAGCCTGATGTGGCTCTTGCCCCCTCCATCTGAATGTGGCGACCCTGAGAACGGTGCCTGGGCTTCTGAGAACGGTGCCTGGGCTCCAGAGAACCCCCAAGGTCAACCGCGTTGCCGCAAGTCCTAGATTCGAATAACGGCCCCCCCATGCACGCGTGTTGAAGACCCAGCGATACTTCGGTTCTTGATGTTAGTCCTCATGCTGGGTCCTCTTCCTCACAGCTGTGTGTCTTTAAACAAATCTTTTCCAGATCTCAGTTTTCTCATCTGAAAATAGGGTGTGTGGTTGGTGCAGACGGTCAGTAACTCCAAATTCCAGGTACTGGGACACCGCTGTAGGGATCCCAAGGGACAGCTGCGGGAGCTCTGCTCCCTACCATGAATCCAGCACCCGCAAATAAAAATAAAATTTGTAACCCTATTGAATGATACTCAATCAGAATACCACTTTGAGTGTGCAGTGATACAGGCTGGAGATCATCTACTTTCTCTTTAAACCAGCCCAGGGGTTGCTGAAAACAAACAAGAGCCTGACTCTGGTTCTTCAAAAGTTCATTCAAAAAAAAAAGCAAACTGCCTTAAAGAAAAACCACGAGGAAGCCATTCTCAGATCCTCCACTGGGGGAGCCTGACACCTGCTGGCCTGGGTCTTCTCTGCAGCCACATTTCAAGACAGCATATTTTTGCAGAATTCTAATCTTATCGATGCAAGTATATCTGATGTAGAATTGCAGAGTTATCTGGGAAGGATCGCATCGGGGCACTGGTACAAGGAGAGGTACTGAGAGCAAGACTCAAATGTGTATCCGTTATCCACTTAGGGACTGAGATTAAGGAAACAACATGTCAATAAACAAATAAATTTCAGTCACACACACACACACACACACACACACACACACACAGAATGATCCGAAAATTCTTAAAACTGTTCTAAATTTCCCCTCATCATTTGTAAGGATCTGTAATCCGTTAGAAAATGATGGGATTATAGAAAATCAAAGTGACAGAGAAAATGAGAGAGAAACAAAGAGAAAGATAAGGAGAGAGAAAGAGGAAGACGGAGCTGGGAGTGGACACAGAAGAAGCAGCAGCTGGTCAAGAAACTGACACAAATACCCCAGCAGGCAGAGTCAGAGCAATCATGAGTTAGGAAGCGAGAGGGAAGACTCTTCACTTTCCCCAAATAAAACCTGCCCAATAAAGCAGAGGGAAGTGATCCCAGAGCGTTTAAGCTGTTTGGTGACTGACACATCTCACTTAGCTGGCTGGTCCCTTAATTGGCCAACCTTATCTTCCTGACAGCCCACAGCGAGCGGGTACGGCGTCAGGTCTGCATCCAAACATCCTAGGTCTGCAGAACACAGTTCCGAGGCAACACTAAATTCAAGGATTCTTACGCAAATCAAAGTGATGATGGGGTATCACCTCACACCAGTCAGAATGGCCATCATTCAGAAGTCTACAAATAATTAATGCCGGAGAGGGTGTGGAGAAAAGGAAGACTCCTACACTGTTGGCGGGAATGTAAGTTAGTGCAGCCACTATGGAGAACAGTACAGAGGTTCCTTAAAAAGCTAAAAATAGACTTACCCTATGATCCAGCAATCCTACTCCTGGGCATATATCCAGAGAAAACGCTAATTTAAGAAGACACATGCACCCCAATGTTCACAGCAGCACTATTTACTATAGCCAAGTCATGGAAGCAACCTAAATGTCCATCAGCAGATGAACAGATAAAGAAGTTGTGGTGTATATACACAATGGAACAAGACTCAGCCATAAAAAAGAATGAAATAATGCCATGTGCAGCAACATGGTTGGACCTAGAGATTATCATACTAAGTGAAGTACATCAGACAGAGAGAGACAAATATCATATGATCTCACTTATCTGTGGAATCTAAAAAAATAATACAAATGAACTTGTTTATAAAACAGAAACAGACTCACAGACACAGAAAACAAACTTACAGTTACCAAAGGGGAAGGGTAAATTCTTTTGAGGGATAAATTGGGAGTCTGGGACTAACAGATACACATGACTATATGTAAAATAGATAAACAACAAGGCCCTACTGTACAGCATAGGGAACTGTATTCAATAGCTTGTAATAAACTATAATAGAAAAGAATCTGAAAAAGAATATAAATATATATATATGTATAACTGAATCACTTTCCTGCACACTTGAAAAGAGCACAACATTGTAAGTCAACTATACTTCAATAAAAAGTTAAAAAATAAATAAAAGGGGACTTCTTAAGCTGTCACTACACTTCATTTCCTTATAGTCAAGCTCCTAGCACTCGGTAACTAGTCCTGCTGGGAGGAGGCAGCCAAGGCATTTATACTGAGATGTAATGAAATATACACTAGAATTCGCCTGGGTGTGCTTAACGCTATAACAAAATGCACGTGCTATAAATTTGCGTATCCTTTGTCTAGGGTAGAGGTCAGAAGGCCAGTGTTCTCCTAGCTCTGACACGCTTTAGAAGTCATTTAACCTCTCGGAGACCCTGTTTCTCTATCCATACAGTGGGGACACCGACATTCTAGCTACTCTGAAGGATACTGAAGATCAAATGAAATGACGTCTGTGAAAACACTGTGAAATTTTCTGAGCTATACTAAGAAAAATATGGAATCAGAAAAAATCTTCCCTGGACAAGTGTGGCGTGAACAGCCTTGGAGAAGAGGAAGGTGCTGGGTGAGGCCATCTGGCCGCTGAGACGGCCTTCCCAGAGGACCCCAAGTCTGGGTACCAGAAGCCGTGGTAACGAAGCTCAGACACATCATTATTAGCAAATGGAAATATGAGACACAGATGAGTTTCTTCTCTGGCTCTCAATGTTGATTGAAATAAAGGCCCTGTCCCTTCCTCATCTGAACAAGGTGTTCTCTGGTTGGTTTCAAACGACCATGGAAGAAAAACTGAATGTACTCTTCCGTCCAATCTATTGTGAATTAGAAGTGGCTTTTCAGGGACTTCTAGAGATGAATCAAATGAAGTGATTCCTGTGAGTAGGTTCCAACGTTGGTCTTACATGTGTCCCTAACCATCCCGTGGTTTCGTATGCATGTGACTCAGGCCACAGAACAGGGACCCTGGACAGAGCGACACTTTCCCCAGGTCCTGGGCACCACCATCTCTCAAGTGAATTCTGATTCCATGGAGACAGGAGGACACTCAGAGAGGCATCAACCACAGAGTGACATCACCCACTTATATGTTTTTCCAGTTATTGGGGATAACTCGACTCCCACACATGACTGAGCAAGTTCTTGCAGCATTTAGAACTTTGAGAACTACCTAGAGTTAGTTTTCACTTTAGAAGTAATCTTGTAATTATGCCTAAAAAACAAGAAGTTGGAAAAGCATACTCTGAGAAGTTCCTTCCAGAATGATGATGTTGGGTTTTGTTTTCATTTACATAGCTGTATGAAAGGTGGATCTCCCTGTGAGCCTGTGAATCTCTGCAGAGTCCAAGTAGAGAGCGTATATCTCAGGGCAAGCAAGAAGAAACGATCAGAGCTTCAATTTGTAGTTATTTGTTTACCTCATCCTTTTTAAAAGTCATAATTTTGTATATGTCTTATGATGTGTATTACAGAGTAATACCACAGTGCATTTAAATAATTTTAGATGTAAATAAAATAAAAAATATAAGTAAAATTGTTCATTAATATCAGTGCCTTACCCCCAAAAAAGTCTGTAGAACACAGAAATACAATAACGAATATTTAAGGAGTATATCTGTTTAATTCTGTCATGTAGAAAATTGCATGCCGGCTAGTAGGTTGGTTGATCCAAAAATCTCAGTTCTGTCCCCAGCGACCTTCCAGTGCTGTGGACTAACACTGAAATTCTAGAACTTTTGTCCTAAGTGAGACCAGTAAGACACTGAAAGTGCGTTGCTATCAATGGATCACGACTCAAAGCAGGACTAACAGAGCTGGGTCTGGTGGCATTACAGACATCAACACATAACACACACGTCACCTGCGAACAAAGCCATGGAAATACTAATGTCACCTGTATAGTGTTACGTCTATATTTCTCAATAAAAATCATGCCATAGCACTGCAGCCCCTAAGGCTGACCTGAAATTGAATTTTTCTTTAATTCAAAGCCTGGGAAATCAAGAGCTTGATCTTCAAAATGATGCAATCAAGGGAAGAGGAATTAACATGGTGACCACGTCCTCATCAGAAAGGGGCAGCTCTCTATGGCGACCTGACACATCTGAGGAATTACAGACAGAAAGGGCGGTAAAACATCGCTTATCCACAGCACCGGAGAGCCCGCTCACCCTGTTCCATGTGTAACTTACTGTTACTACGTGATTCACTTTCCGGAATGAGACGCCCTTCCGGAGGTGAGTCAACAGCAGAATCAGGTGAGCCAGGTTCTGAGCCAGCTCCTCCCTGTGGGGCAAAAACGAACTCCGCAAGTCCCTTTTATTTTATTACTTCTTGTTTCAAATTAAAAAAAAAATAGTAATTATCTACAGAGTCTTCCATTCACCTCACTATGGCAGCATGCAACCCCCAAAGCCACGGAGATGGGGACTGTCTCCGGATTTAATGAACACAGTGGGTGTGACCCAACCCCGGGGCATGACTCACTCGGTGAAGTGTTAGTGAGAAGGGTTATAAATTCAACACCTCCACCACTTCCAAGGACCAAAGCAAACAGAAAATGTGTTCCAAAGGTGAACTGCCAAAGGTTGTCAACATTGCACTTCAATTAATAGCCAAGTCATTAATACAAGGACTTTTAAACAAGAAATTGTTGCTACCTATCACACTAGCATTCTATTTTTCACCCGTTTGTGGTTGGGAAAAAAATAGAGATTTTTTTTTTTTTTTTTTTTGGCCTTAGTAAGTCCTTAAGCGTACTGTCTTCTCTAAATTCTGCTCCTTATTTTGATAAACAATGTCTACTCAAAATACATCCCCCATAGAGGGAGGGATAACTTGGGAGCTTGGGATTGGCTGATACAAACTCCTATGTACAGAATAAACAACCAGGGCCTACTGGGCAGCACAGGGAACTATATTCAGTAACTTGTAATAACGTATAATGAAAAAGAATATGAAACAGAATATATATATATATATATATATATATATATATATATATATATATATATATATATATATATATATATATATATAACTGAGTCCCTATGCTGTACACCAGAAACTAACACAACATTGCAAATCAAAAAAAGAAAAAAGAAAAACAAAACAAAAAAACAAACAAAAAAATCCCACAAAACACCTCCACCATAAAATCAACAACTTCAAACATCCAGTCCCAGCATGGACATTGAGGAAAGCCGGGTGTCCACTGTGCTAGGCATTCTTTAAAATTAAGGGCTACTTATTGTCATGTAGTCATGACTGATCTGCTTTCAAATATTGCCACATGAAGAATTTTTTTAAAGGCTCAACAAATGCCTGTTACTGGAGGGTAGGTTCTTGTCTCCTGGCAGAAAGAATTCAGAGATGAGACTCGGAAGTCAGGAAAGTAAAGTGAGGGTGTATTGAGTGTAGGCAGCGCCCTTTCTACCTCCCTCCGTGAAGCCTCAGCACCTCAGAGGAGTCAGAGACATACAAGGAGGAGGGGGAGGCAGTGTGGACAGTTACACGCGAGCACACACCCACCACCACCACCACCACCACCAGCACCACCGGCTCCCAGACCCTGGACACCTGCCTGGCCGGTGGGTGGAGGAGCGGGGAACTTTAAATTGGATATGAAAGGAGAATTTAAACTGAACCCAACTGAGACTTTTAAATGCCCTAAAAATGTCTGCAAAGTGTGTGCACCTGTCCAGAGAGTCACTGAAAGGCAGCATGTGAGGTTTGGGAGAAGGTGGTTGGAGGCAGCACGGAGGGAAAAGGAAGCCCTTTTCCCGTTTGAATGGCGGCGAGTTAAGACTGACGGGTGAAGCGGGCCGAAGAGCGTCGTTGTGATTATGGATGTTACTAACGCCTAAATCCAGCTTTCTTACTGATGCCACACTGCACCTGCCTCACAAAAAAGACTTAAAATATTGTGCCAGTGTAATTACCTGGAATTGTCCTTCTCTAAATAACACCTATGGGGGTCTTGCCTACCTCGCAATCCTCATTCTCTGAAATCTGAGCCCACCCCCAGTCACAGGAGTGGATTTCCCGCTGATCTCGTGATCTAGTCCCACCCTCCAACACAGCTGATTGGACCACAGGGATCACCTGACCAGTGCGGGGGTCGCCTGACCAGTGAGGAACACATGTTCTCCAAAATCCAAAAGCCCATCATATGTTAAAAAATGAAAAACAAAAACCTTCTTCTACAGAGACAACTCTATGAAATTGGGACAAAAATGAAACTATATTCGTCTAATAAAATCAGGACTTTTTCCCCTTGTTTGGGTTTTTTTTTTTTAATGAGTTTCTTTTTTTAAACTCAATTCTTCCTGTTTTATTTGGCATGAGCCTCCACCACTAATCAATCATTTATATCCAATTTTTTTTTGTTTGCTTTGTTTGTTGTAACATTTCAAAGTTTTTAAGCTCTTTGATTTTTAAACAACAAAATACATAACAGAAAAAATTCCATAGCACTTAGTCTGCTATTTTAACTCATTTATGATTCTGATGTATTAGACCAAATCCGGTTTAAAGTGGAAAATTATAAAGATCTCTAAGGAATCAAGTCTTGACCTTTTCTCATTTTGGTCTTTAATTTCAATGTTTTAAATGGATTGTCATGTAACTGCAATGCCTATTTTAATACTCATCTGCAGTAAAATGTTTTTTTATTTTCATTTTCACTATAGGTTATTATACGTTATTAAATGCAGTTCCCTCTCATCTTCATGAAGTTAAAAATCATGAAATAGACCCATGGTCTTCAAAGCAGGGTGCACATACCCCCAAAAAAAATCCACCACGGTGCTGGAAAGATGCTAGAGATTCAATTTATTGTCATCATAGCATTTTATACTACAGTTTTTCTATATGTGTGTCTTACGATGGGCAGAGTGCATCAGTGCAGTATGAGGTATATCCTTTATAAATAAATATACACATATCTATCAGGTCTGCATGCTCAAAAATGATAGAAGCAGTCTTGAAAACTTTAGGCTGCTGACCGCCAAATCACTTTTCCTGGCCAGCCAGCTTTTCAATCCTGGAGCATAGTGCCATCTAGTGGTGTCTGATATAATACAGTCAGGCTATTGGTAATTTTTCTAAGAAAAAAATATTGCTGTTATTCAGATTGCGAGACAAATAATAACGTTCTAAATAAGTGACACACAATTTTAAACTATTAGGGGAAACTATGAAGACAGGGTTTCTATATTTTCCTGCTGCTGCCCCAAGGCTTTGTCCTCTGTCCCCCTAAAGGGAGACGCTTTCCTAAAGCCGCCAGGCTGTCTTCCGTGCCCCATGCATTCTTCTCTCTTCCTGTCCTGCTCTCCTTCCCTCTTTAAATCTCTTCCTGAACACACCAGTGAAACAATGCACCCTCCTCTGTAGTTCATACCTCCATCCCTTAAAGCGCTTGCCCCACTCACCTCTAATGATCTGCTTCCATGCCCCTCCCTGGTCTATTAATTTCTAAAGCACCACTGTCCAACAGAAAGATACCAGGAGACAAAGTTGTGAGTCACACTTAGAATTGTAAATTTTCTAGTATCCACATTTAAAAAAATAAAAAGAAACAGGTAAAATTGATCTTAATATATTATACTTGATGTATTCAAATTACTATCTTTTCAGCATGTGGTCAATATGAAGAATTACTAATGAGATATTTTCCATTTTTTCCTATTAGGTCTTCTAAACCCAGAGTGTGTTTTACATTTACATCACATCTCAATTTGAACTAGCCCCATTTCAACGATGTAATAGCTGCTTGTGTCTAGTGGACTGTATTGAACAGTGATTTCTAAAGGCAGGGTCTGGTACCTCCTTACATTTAGTAAATGCTCAATAACAGTTCATTTGTGTCTTTTTAGTTTCCACGTGTAAGCAATATCATAATACTTGTGTTTCTCTGTCTGACTTTCTTCACTTAGTATGATAATCTCTTGGTCCATCCATGTTGCTGCAAATGGCATTATTTTATTCTTTTTTTATGGCTGAGTCATATTCCATTGTGTATATATATCACATCTTCCTTATCCAGTCATCTGTCGCTAGACATTTAGGTTGCCTCCACGTCTTGGCTATTGTAAATAGTGCTGCTGTGAACATTGGGGTGCATTTATCTTTTTGCTTTGGACCTTTCTCCAGATATATGCCCAAGAGTGGGATTGCTGGATCATATACTAACTCTATTTTTAGTTTTTTAAGGAAACTCCAATCTGTTTTCCATAGAAGTCAAATATTCTAACCCTTAGATCATGTTTCCACTGTTATGACTCCACCTCTGAAGTGTGAGAATGCATCTTCCAAGTCATCTAACCTGTAATTGATTACAGTCTTGTATTTAAAATTCTGCTTTTTGTTTTCCTTTAATTTGTATCTTATAGGATTGGTACCTGGGAATAAAAGCAAGGCAACCTCCTCCAGAATTCTGAGTATGAAACCAGTGATCCCAACAGAGAACAGATAAGGTTGGCATTTTGCAAAAATCATGTGGACACAGTGTTCAGCGCCATCATGTGCTGACATGCAGGCTGGGCACTGCACAACCACAGCTTGCAGACCTTCCAGAACTGGCAGCCTTGTGGGTGATTACCTCCTAGGTCAAGATAGGGCAAACAACACTGGAAACCAAATCTAGGCCCGGTAGAGTGGGAACAAAGGCTGAATTTAAGGGTGCTGAGATTCCTAAGGAAAAATGTGTGGCTGACACAGGTGGGCCTCAGCCTCAGTCTGGCCTTCGCAACCAGAGGGCAAACAGGTCCAGGGCAGGAACCAGGCCCAGGTTTTTCTTTTTTAGGAAGGTGGGAGTGGGCAGGGGGAAAGGGCTAACTTATTCTGATTTAATTTTCTTTACTTTTTTTTGATGCTTTAGGTGAATTTTATTGGTTTTCTTTCTTTACTTTATTATTGAAGTATAGTTGATTTACAATGTGTGTTTGTTTCTGATGTACAGAATAGTGATTCAGAGATATATATATATTTTATACACACACACACACACACACACACATATTCCTTTTCATAGTCTTTTCCACACATCTAGGTCCTTTCCATAAATTCTAAAAATACTCGGAGTCTTCATTTATCGAGCCAGTCAGTGGATACTGAATGCACTGGGGAGCACATTGGTAAGGAAACATAAAGCACACATACCCTCTCTGCACAGAGCAGTGGTGGCTTTTCCCCCTTTGGCACCATCCCCTTCCTTCCCTGCTGCCCCACACAAGTGGGTCGTGTATATTGACCTACTGAAGACTTGGGACAGAGGTTGGTATGTCACGACATAGAAAAGTTACATCAGAGCATCACCCGCCGCCCCTCCTAAGAGTTCTTCGGTCATCCCTACTACCCCTTGGAAATTTCTACCAACCCTCTTCCCCCTCAGACCCTCGCCTTGTGCTGCGTGGCTGGGCTCCTCCCCCTCTGCAAACCCTTCCCTCCACCTGCCCCTCACAGGGACCGCGAGCTGCTTTCCCCACCTGCTGATGGAGAACTGACAAGTCCTGGGCCTTCAGGCCGCTGTGCCACGCGGTTCTGCGGCTCCCTCCCAGACGTGTCTGAACGTGCATCCTCTCCACCTGTGGCTCTCAGCTGGCAGGCATGTTGGCCTCTCCTGGAGGGCTTGTTCAGACAGAGGGTGCGGGGGCCTCACCCACAGAGTTTCGGGTTCAGCCGGTCTGGGGTGGGGTCTGGGAATTTGCATTGGTTAATTCCCAGGAGACGCTGCCGCTGCTGGGGCCCTGCCGCTCTCGGAAAAGCACTGCTTTGAAGGCTTCTGAGCACATTTTCCAAGCAATGGGATCACCTCTGAACCCCTGGCCCTGGCATCAGCCACACAAAGGGAGAAGTGGACTTTGAAAGAAGTCGTTCTCTGTCTTGGACCCAGGCAAGACAGTCTCCCCGGGTAACATTTTCCATACCATCCATCTGCCCCCTGTTCAGGGCATTTCTGTAACAAGGGTCCTGACTCCACTTCTGGATGGCTGACTGCTGGCAGCTCTCACGCCTCCCCCCTCCCTCGCCCCCTTCGGCATCTGAGGAAGCTGAGAAGCAGCCCTGGTGCTCCCTGCCTTGCTGTGGATGGGAGTCTCAAACCACAGCATCCTCTCTGCCCCTGAACCCTCCCCCCAACCCAGCCCACTGACCACAATGGAAACCCAGGCCAGGCCCCTTTCCTTGCTGTCCCCAGCCATTCTGGACCTGTGCAAGAGGCCTGCCTTGCCCTCCCTCAGAAACCCCGGTTATGTAACTCATAAATGGCCTCTCAGCCCTTCGGTGTGTTTATGATGTCGTCAGTCTCAACACCTGACCCAAACTCTGAGCGAGGGTAAGTGAGGGTACATCCCGCTGCTGCAGAATGACCATAAAAATTCCCCCAGGGCGTGGGAAAGGCTTTTTCCTTTTCTCTTTATATTTAAAGAACTCAGGAAAAAAGTATCCTCAGGAAAATGTAACTGTGTAGGTAGAATTAAATAAAAGTTAACATATGGAATCTGAGACACCTCCCCTCTCTCAGGCTACTGGAAACTGGGAATGGACATTCTAGGAAAATAACCAGAGGAAATTACTCTGGAAATTCATTCCAGTCAAATAGAAAAGTGCTAAAGATACGGACACCACCTGACTGCCTTACAGGACAGACCACAGCAACCAGCCCCACTCACAGGCACGGAACTTCCAGTCAGTGTAATGCCCCGCTTAAACATGAGCAGGCAAATAAAGATCATCAGACATTTGAGGAAATCATCTGATGTGAAAGACAGAGACCAGAGCAAATAACAAGAAAAAATTAGGAGACAGATACAATGTAGGAGGGAAAAACAGTCTTCACAAAATATCATTAATAGCCTCAAAAAGATAAGAGAATATATTGTATCCATGAAGCAATATGATGGCAGAAATGAAAAACTTACTAGAAGAACAAAATCTTCCAGAAAGTAAAACAAAAAGACAAAAAGATAGAAAATAGGAATAATTAAAAAAAACAAAAAACCTAGAAAAGTCCAGTAGGTCAAAGATCCAAATAACAGAAAATCCAGAAAACAAGAACAGGGGGGAAAAAAGAGTTAAAAATGGAGATAATATTTTTTTTAATTCCCCATTAGTTTTCACCTTGACAGGTGCACACAGCTCTAATATAATAGATGAATGTAGATGAAGCTACGTCATTATGAAATTTCAAAGCAACATGAAGGAAGAGAAGGTCCTAAAAACATCGATTTTTTTTTTTCTGCAAAAGATCAAGAATCAGAATGGTACTGGAACACCCATCAGAAACCCTGGAAACCAGAAGTCAAAAATTACAGGGAAAGCAATTTGAAATGTAGGATTATACACCCCAAACTATTGATTAAAAGTTCCAGTGAAATAAAAAATATTTTCTGATAATGTGAGTCTGTCAAACCTTTTCTCAGGTCCACCCTTCTCACAAAACTACCAAAAGATAGATCCCTTTGGTTTAAGATTTAGAGACTGATGCCCAGAGCAGTGAAGCCACCTAGCTGGGGACACACAGCCAGTCCGTAATAGACCTCAGGCCAAGACAGAGCCACCATCCTCTGAGCCAGCGCCACCCTTGCCATCTCAACTTTAGGCAGATGCACGCGAAGTGATCAACAAATACAGGTGTGTTTCTGTGTATAAATGGAGACAAAACTCCAATAATGTCACCTCCAATGTTACAGAGCAAGGTGAACTTCTCTATGTTATGCTATCAGACTAAGAAGATTTTATTTTTGAAACCTGAAAAGAATTAGTAGTTTCTAAATATCTGAGTCCAAAGAAGTCAACTGCAGTGGATAAACTGCGGATCCGAACACACACCACAGCACACGTGTGTGCGTGCCTACACACATGTGCATGCAGACACATGCATCAACCCCCGATGAGGCCACTTGCCATCTACAGTGATGCTTCTAAGTGGCAAGACAGCAAAATATTCCTGAATGGATAGCTTTACCTTAAAGGGCTGCTGTACCTGCTTGTCACTCGTCGGGCGGGAGTACCCTGGAGTGTCTCCCGAGACGTGGCTGGAACCTGATCCAAAAGTGCTATACACTTTTCAATCAGAGAGGCCGGCCACAGCCAAAATCCTCACTGTGCCTGTAGCGTCATCAATTTCTCATGAGAACTTTCCAGGGATTTCTTTGCTCACTGCTGTGGACTCTAACAGCCAAGAGATCATTAAAGACTGGCTCCTGCTTTGGGTTTTAGGAGGAATAATAAGTGCTTCGACAGCCTCTAAAAAAAGTGAGAAAGGAGGGTGGTAACATTCATCTAAAAATATATTGCTCACCCTGGAGGTGGACAATATTTGAAGGCAAGAGAACAGCTTTAATAGATTACTTTCACTCTTTGCCATATTTTATTCCTGCCCTTTCTTCAGACATTCTAAAGCTGTCAACACATAACCCTCACAAATGGTCCTCCTCTCCATGTCTTCACCTTGTCTTAAGAAAGATGTCTTGCAGTAACCTATAATGAAAAAGAATATGAAAAGGAATCTATGTATGTACGTGTATGACTGAAACATGATGCTGGACACCAGAAACTGACACAGCATTGTAACTGACTATACTAATAAAAAAAAAAAGAATGCTAAAAAAGAGAGAGAGATGTCTGGGTGAAGCTATTTCTTTAGTACATTCAAGTTTAAAGGCTTAACGGGTTTTTTTTTTTCTTCTGATATCAAATACAGAGGGGAAAAAAAGTAAAGTGCTTAGAAATAGGATTAATCATTTCAGTAAGCCATTCAAAGAGATGGTGATTTGGAAAGATGTTGCTGACTCTATAAAATTTTTAATCCTGGAGTTACCAGAAAGAGAGGCAATCTACTAAAACAATCAGTAAACAACCTTAAAACCAGGCAATGATGATGATAATAAATAATCATAGCAAAAAAACCTTTTAGGATACCCGGAAAAAATTTTAAATCGCTATTACGAAAGCACTTTTACTTGCAAAAGCGATGTTCTGTAAGAAACAACACAATGTCAACTGACAGTTTAAGACTGAATAAGAAGATAATCTTCTGACTAAATCCTCTGAGGCAAATGCATTGGAAAGTTCAAACTGAACTTTAAAAAAAATAGATAATTTTTAAATGCACAATTGGAGCACGCTGTGCATGAATAGTATTTTATCAAGGGATCATTTTTAAATCCTCTGCCTACAAATACTTTTGCCATCATTTGACTCACATTCATGGGGCTTAGTCAATTAATTTAAGTAGTTAAATGGTATTCTCCTCCCTCTCCACTCCCTTCCTGACACCGAGAATAGAAAAGTCCATTAACAGGTCCACCTGCAGGAAAGGGCTTCTTCTTCTTTTTTTTTTTTTTTTCAATTTGTGCTACTTTATTTTATTTTTTTATTGAAGTATACTCAGTCACAATGTGTCAGTATCTGGTGCACATGCACGACAGGGAAGTGCTCCTGATGGTACCATGGCAACAGCTTATCAAACACAAAGGGGACCAGTCCTGAGAGAGTTAGAAGCAATGCAACCCACACTAGCCCAGGAGAAGAGTAACCCAGCATTGTAACTAGAGGCAGTATTACCATCTCCATAGCACACTTTTTTTGGACTAGAAGAAGCTCATTTCTTTAGTTAATATTTAATTTTATAGCAAAGAGAAAGGCTTAATACTATTTTTTAAAAAACAGTTCTCAGGTGGGAACTCTTATCTCCTCGGCTTCTGGCTTCTGTACTGATTCTTCCTTCCGGTTTGCATTAGCTGAGCTGAGCGTGTCCAAAAAAAAAACCACCATGAACATTTTCCTTTCCTTGTAATGAGCCCCAGTAGGAACCTGACAAGTGAGCACTTAGGATATTTCAGAAGCTTCTTCCCCACATCCTGGGAGGAAAGCAGGGCAAGGTGACTGACTTTCCCACTCACACGGTCTTACGTGGAGAGTACCGATGCCAGCCTGGGCTGGAAGAGGTTAGGGTGCTCACAAAGGAGTGCCTAATAACATACAAGTGCAGGTATCTGGTGCCCAACACTCTGAGGAGAACGCATCGATCATTCACACACACACACACACGTCATTCTGCCATTTTTCAGATGCCATCTCTTAGAAAGTGTCCTTCAAGGCCATTAAATCACTCGATGACATTTATAAAATTTATAAAATGCCTGAAATTACATGGTGTCAGAGAGGACCAGAGAACGTCTCCCCAGACCTTAGAAGGGATAGTGGCATTTCTTCACTCGGCTGGGGTGGCTGGGCACTACCTGTGCGCAAAGCCCTGCCAAGGCCGGGTGACTCAGCAGTGCCAAGGCAGAGCAGGAAGGCTGTGTGGGCCAGGGTCCTCCCACGCCCCCCACCCCATCAAGGCCCTCCTACCAGCAGACACCCCTCTTTTTACACAAAAACAGTGACGCCAGGGCTCCCTCCAATAGTAAACGCTCAGAGTCCCACCCACAGAGTCATTAACGTAAACTAACGCAAAGGAGGCCTGGCCTTCAGCAACAGACTGGCGATCTTCAGCAAAACAAGAGGAGCCCCAAGCCACAGGCTCAGAGTCGTCATTACAAGAGATTGTCAGCGAATTAGAAGGACTTAGCACTTCGCCCTCGGCTGTCGCGCATCCCAGGGGCAGTTCTCGCGAGATCGTGCCGTCCTCAGGGCCCGCGCTGGGTCTCTGCGCGCCCACGTGCGCTTCAGCCTCGCAAGGACTTCCGGTCTGTAAGACGTACCCCAGCCCAGTGGTTTTTCAACTGAAGGCCATAGACCCCTGTGAATAGGTTTTTAAGAGATTACATTTTTTCAGGACATTTAAAGTTGAATTTTTATCACAAAGGTAATTAAACATGGGTGGTAATTAGGTTTATTTCTTTACTTTGATGGAGGTGCTGGGGGTGCTGGGCATTGAACCCAGGACCTCCTGCATACTAAGCATGTGCTCTACCACTGAGCTATACCCACCGCCACCCTAAACGTTTTTAACAGAAGCAAGTTTTGGAGAATCTGTGCAGAAACCTAACCACCCAGCATGTCCCAGTCTGGGCCTGTCCCACACTGCAGTTATGATTGTGACCACGACCAGGGAAGGCCAAACAACAACACAGATCTTACTGGGACTTCTAATCACTGTGATGTACTTCCCCGTGTCTGAACTGTCTCGTGGGGTAAAGCACAGCCACTGGAGTGATGGGTGGACTCTCACGGAAGAAATGCATGCATGTACTTCCTGTCCTGAATCTGGAGCCAGCACACCTATGCAGGTAGTTACTGTCTAACTGGTCAACCATTATATATATATGTATATATGTATATATATATGTATATATATGTGTGTATATATGTGTATATATATATATATAAAATGTGTGTGTGCATGTGCGCGTGCATGCACACGCACATGTGTGTGGAAATTGAAATTGTTAAGAAATTGAAGTGTTAAAGGCAATTTTTTTAAACTTTTAGAAAATCAATTTATGATCTCAGAGTAAGGAAGGCTCTTAAGGCAAACCATGAAAAAAGAAAAAGCATTGGTATATTTGACTACATTAAATTTTTTAAACTTCCGTTCATCCCGTTCATCAAAGACACCAAAGAAGAGTGAAAAGATAAGCTACAAACTGGGAGGCAACACACTTAACAGAAGATTACAAATAAAGAATAGCTATGACATAATCAGAAAAATAAACCCTATAAAATAGAGCAAAAGTTAGGAACAGGCATTTCACAGAGGAGCAAAAAAAAAAAAAAAAAAAAAAGCCTGTAATTCCTGAAGAGATGCCCAACTGTATTCAATCAGGAATTGCACTAGCCGTGGAAATTCAAATTCAATACCAGGTGTCATTTCATACCCACCAGATAGAAAAAACTGTAAGTTCTGGTAGTACCAACACTAACCAAGGATGTGGAGGACTGAGAACTCACGCACTGTAGGCATGAGTATAAACTGGAACAATTACTTTGGAAAATATCATGGCACCACCTCGTAAAACTGGACATGCATGTACTTGACCATTTAGTAATCCTATTCCAAGAACTGTAACCAGAGAGAAACCACTGCAGAGGCCACGGTCAAGACCGATCATAGGAGCCGTATTCATAATAGGGAAAAAATGTCAATGTCTTGATATAAATCAAGAATAGAGCTAATATATAAACAGTGATATATTCATACCATGGAACGTTACATAGTGATGAAGAGACAGCTACGCATATCACCGTGACCGAATCTCAAAAATAAAATTGTGTAAAAGAATAAGATACAAAAGAATACACCCCCTAGTTCCATTTCTATAAAGCTCAAAAATAGGGAAACCTAAATGACGTATTGATTAGTAATATATGCATGTGTGGTCAAATATAAAAGAGAAGCAAGGGATTGAAAAAAGTTCTGGGGAGGGCTTCCCTGCAGAGTGCCGGGAGGAAAAGGCACAAAGGAAATCCAAAATGCTGGTGATGCTCTGTTTCTTGAGCTGGATGGAATGTGGGGCTGAACATTTTATTTCTATTATTATTATTCTAAATGAACACCTAGCCTTTTCACGAAGATGGCGGCGAAAGCGAAGGAAGGCCCTGCCCCTCCCAAAGCCGAAGCCAAAGCAAAGGCTTTGAAGGCCAAGAAAGCACTGCTGAAAGGCGTCCACAGCCACAAAAAAAAAAAAAAAAAAAAAAAAAAAAAAAAAAAAAAAAAAAAAAAAGATCCGGACGCCTCCCACGTTCCGACGGCCCAAAACACCGCGGCTCAGGAGGGAGCCCAAACGTCCTCGGAAGAGCGCCCCCTGGAGGAACAAGCTTGACCACTACGCCATCATCACGTTTTCCCCGAGCACCGAGTCAGCCATGAAGAAGAGAGAAGACAACAACACAGTTGTGTTCATTGTGGATGTCAAGGCCAACAAGCTCCAGATCAAACAGGCTGTGCAGAAGCTCTGTGACATGGACGTGGCTAAAGTCAATACCCTGATCAGGCCTGATGGAGAGAAGAAGGCCCGTGCACGCCTGGCTCCTGACTCTGATTCTTTGGGTGTTGCCAACAAAATTGGAATCATCTAAACTCAGTCCAACTGGCTAATTCTAAACATAAAAATTTTCACTATTAAAAAAAAATTAATGAACAACTAGATAAACTTTGTGTGCATGACATGTTTATTGAAATGTCCCATCGCTGATGTAAAGGACGCCTTGTGAAGCATCCGGCCCGGGAGGGGCCGGCCCCAAGGGAGCCGCAGCACAGGGCTGCTCCTCTCAGGCTCACTCCGCAGAGCCGCCCTCTGAAGTCAGGACCTCAGTCCCTGGGACCAGGGCTTGCCTATTTCTAACTCCATGCAACAGGAGGACTTACTCCACACACACCTTGTTGTGGAAGGAAGCCGTTCCGCGGGTGCTTTGCACAAATCCAAGGGGATGCCACGGCCGCCATGTGGCCGCCCTCCTGCGTCCCCTGCTGCCCGGATCCCTGGTCCCTCCACCGGCTCCTCGCAGCATCCCGGCTACCGCTGACTCAGAGCGCTTGATCCTCCGCGGCGTTTGCCTGTAAAAGGATTTCAAATCCAGATACTTCCCTAAAGAGATGGTAACATTCAAAGCCAACCTCCTGGGGAGCTCAAGTTCTTTCTGGATGTCCACAGGGTTCTCACAAGCAGGCGGACTCGCAGTCATTACGCTGGCTTTCCTCTCCGAGGGCTGCAGATCCTGAGCCCAGAGAGAGCTGCTGGGGGAAAAGCCTTTCAGGGAGCACGATGAAACATGCGAGAACGTAGTTAGCGAGGAAACAGACTCCTTCTGTCCTTGTGTTGTATCTTTTTTCACTTTTAGCGAATGCACCCTCATTCCCCAGTTCCTAAAGCCCACCGTTTTGCCTCTCAATTTTCTTTCCTTTAAGTTTGGCAGAAATCGCTAGGAATAATACCTATTTCACACTCTTCACAAGTTAAAAAAATAGGTAGGAAAATTTTCATTGATGTATTAAGACTGATGTGGCAAAACACAAGTCGAAAACCGTTTTTGTCCCCTGCTTCCCCAGGCCCTTTGAAAATCCGGGCTGTCCCTATGATTTTTCTAGTCACTTGGAACCAGCGTGGACAGAGGCGCTAGTTCCTGGAGGAATAGAAACCAGGAACATACGAGCCCTGGTCACAAGCAGCCCCTTCTTAGTTGGGGTTGGGGGAGGGGGGCAGTAGGGCTGGTCGAAAAGGACTCCCTGGACCCAAGCCGAGTTAGGTGACTGCCATGCACAGGAGATCCATGTTGCAAAGGTCATTCCAGCCAGAAGGAGCCAGAAAAACCTCTCCGAAGGCTGACAGTCCCAGCAGCAGAAGCTGAAGACCGAGGCAGGGGGCCGCTGCATCGGAGTCCACTGTGGTGGCTTAAATCACTTTGACGTTTCTCTCTGTCACGAAGGACAACAAACGTGCATGATCCAGGACAGGGGGCAGCAGACTACAGCCTGGCGGCCGAGTCTGGACTGCTGCCCAGCTTGCAAATAAAATTTTAGCAAAGCATACGTCTGTCACCCCAAATCCTCCCAGAGCCCCACGTAATAAGCCGGGTCCTGTTCAGGACGCAGATGCCGCAATGCAGCTCAGAATCCTAAAGCAGACAAGGATGCTCTGCGGGGCTGACGCTAACTGTCACTCAGTCAAGTCGTCTCTGATTCTCCTGTCATGCCCTCCGTTTCTCCGATGCCACGAGGCAGGAGTCCTGTCTTGGTCGATGTTTCTTCCGGCATCTCACAGCCTAGGCCACAACAGGAACTCAGTGACAATCAGGGGGCCGACTGATAAACTTGAGCTGATAAACTCGAGGAGTGAAGCCCGGATTGAAACCTTCACTGGATTCTTTCCGCCAACCAGACCCCTCACCTGCCGTGTTTTCATCACTGTTCCTCGTGGTCTCCCAAGGGTCTCCTCACTGCTTAGACCCTCTCATGTTTCTCCATCCTTTCCTTCCACATCTCCGCCTCCCCCCCATCCTTCCATCACCCTTTCTTGACCTACGGCATCTTCTCCTCTTCCAAACGACCTAAAATCCACGTCGAAAGGTTGGCACGGTCTTTTTAGACTAAAGCATCAAAACAAAATCAAACAAAAAATCCCAAGCCTTTAAAATCAAGATGTTGCTTTTTTTTTTTTTTTGGAGAGATGTAGCCCCCAAATTCATATACTTCAAAACTCGCATTGTTCAGTTCTTCCATAGAAATGGTTAAAATGGGGAGATGTGTAAACATACAAGCACGGTCCACGTGGGGCCTCCTTAGGGTGGGGTGGATGCTACAGTCATCTCTCCAACGTTTTTCCATTATCGTTTGCTGGTTATACAAATTTTTTTTGCTGATTGAAGAGTGGACCTGTTTTGCATTTTCTAAGCATCTAAGAAAATTGGCAGAGCATTTTTCTCGTCAATTATGATGTCAGATAACTTCAGCTCTGCACTTGGGCTAAAGGACTTTTTTTTTAGCATGAGCACCAGCATGCAATAAATGCTTGCGTAATGTTGTTATAGGATGTTAAAAAAAAAAAAAAAAGATGTTTAATTCTTCTTCCACGGAAAGTCCTTCCAGAAGTAGCGAAGCTCACAGACAACCGTGTGGTGCACGCGACTGTGACGCCGGGAACGGCTATCTCTGTTTGCAAGATAACTTTTGCCGTGAAGTGAAAATGGCATGAAACGGCTCTACGATTTACTCTGTAAAGAAACAGAAAGCTGAAGGCAAACACTGGGACTGTCAGAAAGTACAGGGACCGAGGAGGGTGGTAAGAGATGTGTGGGGAGAAGCAGGGGAAAGCGTGTCCAGGAGAGCAAAGGTGTGCGGTTCCAGCTATGGGATCTGACCCATTACTGAATCGTCAAATCAACCATTTGGTTGTGACCAGCACTGAAAAGATTGAGACTGGAAATCGTTTCCTGCATATTGTGAAGGATGAGAACTGTATGGGGAATGTTAATTCCAGCTGAGTGTAGGTACCTGTTTGTTGGGTTATTGTGTGAAATGAAAGGTTCCTTCTTAAGCTGCCCACCCAAATGCAGCAGATAGGTCTAGAAAAGGCAAGAACTGAATCAACATGTCCACCGGGGCGTGAGCTGCTGGGGGTAGTTATTTTTGCAAATTTAAACGTATCACATCAACACTTGGAACACTCTGCCTACAGGACGCTGAACAATTTCAATTACGGAGACTACAAGTCACATAATGATACTGCTCAGCCAGGCCTAGGATGGTAAAGGGGCCCAGGAGGGACACGGAGGGTGTGCCCCAGCCCCTGAGCAGTCTGAGAGGCTGTGTCCCAGAGCATCCCCTGTTGGTAGAACCAGGGGCAGGGCGGGGTGGGGACCAAGGTGCAGGGTCTCTGAGTTCAGCCCCTGCGCGAAGCCTGGGGGACCAGAAGGGCAACTGGCTGTACTAAGCGGGCAGACACTTAGCGCCCTCTGGTGGCTAAAGTACCAGCTGAGACCTATTGACTAGAAGCAGAAACCCCTTTTAACTTCATCAGTTAAAGAGCCGAAGAGTATTTTAAGTTAGGCTTGGAGGGCCAGTCTCCGTACATAAACAAATAAGCACAGCCGTGTGCCAACAAAATCTTCTTTACAAAAACAGGCAGTGAGCCAGAGCTTAAGGACCCCGCCCTTAAATATCTTAGTAGAAATATTGTCCAAAAAAAGTTTGATGCTGTTTCCAAATCAAACCAGGGCTCAGAGAAGCACGTCACTGAGATAGTGAGCATACATTAAACAAGTCTAAAATGCACAACTATTTAGAAAGCGTGTGATAAATGATTCGCACCACTCATCAGATCTCTAGGAAAGTAGCGTTTAACGATGTATGTCATTTTGCTTTAGACCACAAGGGATACAATTTAACATTTACGTATTGATGTATGTTTTTTCCCATACCAGTAACCCATTTTGGGGATCTCTGCAGTAACAAGGAGGGAGGTCATGGATTTGGGGAGAACAGAGAGAACTTGGGACAAGGTGACTAAAGCAACTTGACTTTAGCTTCTTGAGACACTGAAATGAGCTTAGCTTCATGAAGGACAGGGATGAGGTTCAGGTTCCTGAAATGTTCAGAGACATCACGGTTGGGAGATTTCCTCCAACAGTCCTGGTGTAACAGCAGATTGTGGGTTTGGAGATGTGAGGCTTCAGTGAGCGTCAGGAACAGACACACAAATGAGTAAGACACGGTTCCTCCACGGGCAAGTCCAGACGTGCTAATACAGTCCCACCACGGGCCCATCAGCACTTCCGGGCTTCCCCTGGGGTGGCAAGCAGAGCTCTCAGTTCTCTGAGCACCTCCTCTGCTCCCACTAACTCGAATCCATTAACAGAGGAGCCTCAAGTCCAGCTAAAGAGACCAGATGCTCCTCCAGCCACCTGTGGGACTCCTGTGCACACACTTCAGGATGGCCAAGGAGCTGGCAATTCCGGAGAGCCTTCCAGGGGCCACCTTTATCCCCTCATTCTGTTAAAAAAAGAGAAGAGAATCTTTTTTTTTTTTTTAGCATCGATCTCTGAGCTTTATTTATTTTCATTGTTTTAAACATTTTTTATTGATTTATAATCATTTTACAATGTTGTGTCAAATGCCAGTGTAGAGCACAATTTTTCAGTTATACATGAACATATATATATTCATTGTCACATTTCTTTCTCTGTGAGCTACCATAAGATCTTGTGTATATTTCCCTGTGCTATACAGTACAGTCTTGTTTATCTATTCTACAATTTTGAAATCCCAGTCTAGAAAAGAATCTTTGAAGGGAGATTATTCCCACTTTAAAAATGGGTTAACTAAGATGGGGAAATCAAGAAAAACCTCTCAAGGTCTCAAAATTAATTAAGTGCTAGGTTTAAACCTCGCTCTGCTTAACTCTAAACTTTTGACTCCTTACAATACACAGAGCAGTGGTTCTCTAAGTCTAGTCACTGGGCCAGCAGCAGCTGCACCCAGGAACTTGTTAGAAATGCAGATTTTCAGGGGTGGGGGCAGGCAGAGCTCAGTGGTAGAGCCCGTGCTTAGCATGCATGAGGTCCTGGGTTCAGTCCCCAGTCCCTCCATTTAAAAAATGCAGATTATTGGGCCCCAGACCAGCCCCTCCGAATCAGACTCCTGGGGTGGGACCCAGGGATCTCTTTAACACGGCCACCAAGGGGCTCTTGTCCCTGCCGCCTCCAGGAAGGAGAGAACACGGTAGTGGTCTCAGGTCCCAGGACAGTGAGCAGGAACGGGCTCAGCACCCTCAGAGCCACCCCACGCCACCCCAGGCTCTGCCGGAGGAGATGTGCCGGAGCGACATCCTGTCTGCTGCACGGAGCTGCACGCTAAGACTGGGGGGAAGGGGAGGCTGCGTGTCCCACTTAGGGTGGAGCCACCACAGGTGACCAGCTCTGGGTCGCCAAAGGTCTGCTTCTGCCCGGGTCCTGGGCACACCACCTTCATCTGCTGGTGACATCAACACGGCAGGGGTTGGGGGAAGACAGGCAGTCAGTGATGTGCAGGAATCAGCCCCATCCAGCGGGGATCTCACTCAACAGGTGACTTTCCAGGGGTCCAGGGGAGACCACCACCTGGATGACGGTTACCTCCCATCCGTCAGGCCCCCAGAAGTGCCTCCCCAGGGGCATCTGCCCTCATGCGACACAGCGGCAGCCCTACGGTCTCCTCTATGGTGATGCCCCTGACCCTCAGACATTCCAGAATGATGAAAACCAAGGGCAACCCCCACGGAGCCAACCCAGCCCGCAGCCCATTCCCGAAACTCCCCAAACCAGCGCCGAAACTCACCCCACCCATGATGCCTCGGGGCCACTGGGCAGGACCAGACTTCAGGAAGATCATCCAATGCCCAGACAAGTGAGTGTGTTGTTTTGTTTTTCCAAGCAGTGCTCAGCGAGGTTTAAACAAACAAGCCCTCACACCTACGGCTGGGAGGCGGCAGCCAGGTGTGTGCGAAGGGGAACAGGGGACACTGGGCAAGGAGCAAACTGTCCCCCAGGGAGCCCGGTTCCCTCCGATGCTCAGTCGGTGCAGCCCCCAGTGGTCCTTGGGCGCCTCTGTGAGCATCAAGCCTGCACGTGTGACTTAGCTTCAGAAACCCCCTTCCCCAGAGAAGCATCTGTCAACTCTGTAAATCGCGGTGTCCGGTGCGGGGTCGCTCCATCAGACCCTGTGCTCCGGGGTACAGACAGCACCGGGGCTTTTGTTCCCCAGCCCCGCGTGGCGGAGCCAGTCCTGAGCAGAGTGAAACGCTGCTTAGTCACATGGGTTTTCTCTTCTGGCTTTCTGCGTCTCTGATTAAACGATAGTCCCTAAACAGGAGCAACCCTTATTTGTCCAATCTCTGCCAACCACCCTTTCACAGGGAGGATCTTAAGTAATAAATCATGAGTCACCCTCCTCACTCCCCCCCGCCTCACCTCCTGCAACACGGCCAAGTTGCAGCACCACTGATTTCCCAGCCTTCCTTATCTGTCCTTTCTCCAAGGGGAGGCTGTGAAAGGGAGGGTGAAGATCGGTCCTGACTAATGAGCTCAGCCCAGGGCTCCCTGCCAATTTTAGAAACACAGTGCAGCTCTCTCAAGAGTGGGTTATCCAACTGTCCCTTTAGTCAGTGTTTTTTTTAAAAAAAAAAAAAGTAATTTTTATCTGGTCACACCCACTAACCAAGCACTTTTTCTCCCAAGTCTATTGAGGATTGCACACAGTTTGAGATAATAGAACAAAGATCCCATGAACACTTTCTTACAGCACTTCCTGTAGGGTGCCATGTGGCTTGGGCACCCGAGATGGGGGTTGCACGGGGGTGGGGGCAGAGCATTTGCTACCACAACTGGGTCCCACTCTGCCCAGACGGTGCTAAATTTCACTCAATTCTGTGTCCGTCTTTGTCCATAACCTAGACCTAAATAATCCCAATAAGTTAAAACAGAACCATCACCTCTACAATAAATAGAACTCTAAGTACAATGGCAGCTTCACAGCATTTTGGCTGAGGGTGGTGGGGGCGGGGGGCAGGCAAAGCCAAATAAAGGAGTAATGGAGATCAGACTCTAGTCAACGAAGCTGTGACTCGAATTCCAAATTTGTCGCTTGCTGTTTGATCTTGGAACAAGTAAAGAAAACTGTCTGAATCTTAATTCGCTCCTTGGCAAAATGGAAATGCCAATACCGACCTCATGGGTTGCTCTGGAAAACTGAGACTGTTCAGCTAGCTCACGGTGGGGCACATAGTGAGCGCTCAGTAGACAGGAACCACCATAAGTCCTATTTCACTAAGAGGCAGCCCATCATCTGCTCAGAAATTAAATGCTGGTGCCTCCCAAGGACCTTGGAGGATGGACCCAATCAGATTCTTGCCCAGCCTGAGCTCAAGAGCCTGGGCCTGTCACGGTGACGGCCCTCTCCCACAGTTTAGGACTGCACCGTCTGCGGGAGGGGCATAGCTCAGAGGCAGAGCGTGCGCTTAGCGTGCACGAAGTCCTGGGTTCAACCCCCAGAACCTCTATTAAAACAAACAAAAAAAAATCTGCTGTCCCGGTCTCTCTGACAAGTGGCCTTAGGAAGGCTGGACAGCCACATGTAACGCAATAAAGTTAGAAGACTCCCTCACATCATACACAAAAGTAAACCCTCAATGGCTTAAAGATTTAAACATAAGACAGGAAACCATAAACCTCCAGAAGAGGACACAGGCACAGCATTCTCTGATATAAATCTAAGAACATTCTCTTAGGGCAGTCCACCGAGGTGACAGAAATAAAAGCAAAAAAAAAAAAAAAAAAAAAAAAAAGGGGGACCTAATCAAACTTATAAGCTTTTGCACAGCAAAAGAAACCATAAAAAAAATGAAAAGGCAACCTACAGGCTGGGAGAAAATATTTGCAAAAGATGTGACTGACAAGGGCCTTTTTTTCCAGAATATTATAAACAGCTCATGTAACTCAATAACAACAGCAGCTAAAAAGCCAACCCGATCAAAAATGGGCAGAAGGCCTACAGACAGCTTTCTCCCAAGAAGACATCCAGATGGCCAACAAGCACATGAAAAGATGCTCAACGTCATTAATTATCACAGAAATGCAAATCAAAACTACAATGAGGTATCACCTCACACGGGTCAGAATGGCCATTGTTAAAAAGTCCACAAACAATAAATGCTGGAGAGGGTGTGGAGAAAAGGGAACCCTCCTACAATGTTGGTGGGAATGTAATTTAGTGCAGCTACTATAGAGAACAGTATGGAGGTTCCTTAAAAAAACAAAAATAGACTTACTGTATGATCCAGCAATCCCATTCCTGGGCATCTATCTGGAGGGAACTCTCATTTGAAAAGATACATTCACCCCAGTATTCATAGCAGCACTATTTACAGTAGCCAAGACATGGAAGCAACCTAAATGTCCATCAGCAGATGACTGGATAAAGAAGATGTGGTATATTTACACAATGGAATACTATTCAGCCATAAAAAATAATAAAGTAATGCCATTTGCAGCAACATGGATGGACCTAGAGATCATCATTCTAAGTGAAGTAAGCCAGAAAGAGAAAGAAAAATACCATATGATATCACTCATATATGGAATCCAAAAAAAAAAAAAAAAGACACAAATGAACTTACTTACAAAACAGAAACAGACTCATAGACATAGAAAATAAACTTACGGTTACCAGGGGGGAAAGGGAGTGGGAAGGGATAAATTAGGAGTTTGGGATTTGCAGATACTAACTACTGTATATAAAATAGATAAACAACAGCACAGCACAGGGAATTATATTCAATATCTTGTAATAATCTATAATGAAAAAGAATATTTATATATGCACAACTGAAACACTATGCTATACACCAGAAATTAACACAACATTGTAAACTGGCTGGAGTTCAATTTAAAAAAAAAACAAAAAACTGAGAGACACGAAATCGCATCTCCAGCCCTTCGCACAGCCTGCTGAACGAAGGTCGCCGGATCAGGTTCTTCTGGTTGGTCCCCCATCCCGCCAGCTGTCAGCTTTTTAAAAATAAAATCCTGCAGAGAGATGGGAGTGGACTGCACACTCACCAGCTGAGGCTGCACCCATTCCTTTGATCCAGTAGGCTTTTTCCCACCAGTGATCCAGGTCTTCAGTCTACCTGCCCCTCCTTCTAAGCCTCAGAGGTCTCCCTTTGAGAGAGAAGAGACAGAACACAGCAAGAGAGCTGGAAAAGGAGGGAGTTACGGAAATCAGAGGTGAAATAAAGTAGAGATAAGACGGGAAATAAGCCCAATAGACCAAAACCTGGACAACGGAGGACTTGGCAGAGGGGGGACGTTGTGTGGGAACCCAGAGACCTTTTTCTCAATGAGGCAATTAATGGTTTCTTGGTAGAAAGTAGCTTCCCCTTGAGGACAGCCGGTGAGTCCAGTGATGGGACCGAGACCATCGCTAACCTGATTAAGTGAGCTGACCCAACAAATTAAAATTTCCCTCGCCCATTACATACCACACGGGTCTCTAGATAGTAACGCAGGTGAGAGAATGTTCAGGTGACGTTTGCTCTGCTGGAGAACCTCATTCCTGGAGAACATGACCCCGGAGGTCACACAATGCTAGCTCCGGGCTAGGAAGTGATGCTAAAAACATCACTGTAGCAACAGCAAGACCCGTAATAACAGTAACGACTCACTCCCTGAGAGTGGGAGTCTCCTGTATCCCACTGCATCCTCACTCTCAGCCGGTCAGAGGCATATCACGGCCCCATTTTAGAGATGAAGGACCGGGAGGTTAAGTAGCTTACCCAAAGCCACATGGCAGGACTGGGGTTCACACCTACGTCCATGTGCTTCCAACGGCTGTGCTGTGCTGGCTTTTGGGATTTTCAACTCCAAAGGGCTACTTAAAGGGGATATTCACTCTCTGCTTTTCCAGAGTTTTCTAATTACTTCATTGTGCAGTCTTCTCCTTAATGGATGTATTTTACTTTATTTTATTTATTTTATTTTATTTTATTTTATTTTATTTTATTTTATTTTATTTTATTTTATTTTATTTTTTATTGGGGGGAGGTAATTAGGTTTATTTGATTTTTTTTTTTTAATGGAGGTACTGGGGGTTGAACCCAGGACCTCATGCATGCTTAGCACATGCCCTACCACTGAGCTATACCCTCCCCCTGGATATATTTTAAAATACAACTTGGTTCCTTTAAAATGGCTGAGTGCTGATCTTATGTTACCAATTGTTGGTGCTGGGTGATGGGGATATGGGGAGCCACTACACAATTCTGCTTTTGTGTGTGTGTTGCGTTTTTTAATTGAAGGATAGTCAGTTCACAATATTGTGTCAGTTTCTGGCATACAGCCGCATGTTTCAATCATACGTATGACTTCTGTATGTTTTTGATGATCCATATTTAAGTTTGGATTTTTTTTCTTGAATTGGTTCTTTGGAAAGTGGTGTGAAGTCAACACTAAATGCTGAAATGAGATCGCAACTCTCATTGAGCTGCCAGCCCTCCATTAATAAGCAGCTTTGGTGCCGTCCCTGGTCAGACGGTGTTTGGCCCGCGAGCCCGTGGCTGGGGTGCCGGCCGCCTCACCAGGTGAGAACTGGCTGCTCAGAGTAACTCTCTGAGCAGGAAGGGATTTTTTCCAGCCCCCACCCAGTCCACTAAACCTTGGCGGGGGTGGCAGATCTCACCAGAGATGGGGGACCATAGGGAGAGGCTGGTGGGAACCACGTCCTCTGTGCTTCCTGACTTGATGACATCGAACTGCAAAGTTTTTAGATAAAAGATGAGGTTGATTGGGACCATTCCTCCCAACTCTCCAGAAGAAAGCAGAGCATCCAGGCAAACAGTTCTCGTTTCCTTACCTGTCCCTCGTTCAATTATCAATGGCTTCAGTATTTCATCCCCTCTAAATTGTTCAGTACTATTTCATCCACTTAGGTGTCATTTCCTTGCTAAAACGAAGACTACGGGGGCTACAAAGAAGTGAGTGAACCGGTCATACTAATCTTTCCTGCTTTTACCTATCACTCCCCCAAGATAAACAGTTGAGCTGTACAGAGTTCTCCTCCCTTCCCTAAAGGAAGGGACAGACACGGGGCGGGAGGAGCTGACACCTCTGTGGGACAGGATTCCCTAGGAAAAAGTCGGGAACTTTTGGCACTGGCCTCACAAGGGAAAGGCATCCTTTCCCGTCATTAAATTTTCCTTATGACGACAAGAAACCCTGCTCCTTAATCTGTGGGTACCCATTTCCTTTCCTGCATCTGAAGATCCTGGCAGACTCTGTTTTGTTTGTGGAGGTGATGCCACTGATTTACAGGCTGACAGAGGAACAAATTGGTTTTCTCCAAGGAGAAACCTTGACCCTGAAGAACAGAGAGAACTTCTATAGTGGTTTTCGGTTGTTTGTTTTTATATAAAGCCCTCCCTCGGGTCCTCGGTTCATCATGGCTCTAGTGGAACAGAGGTAGACAGAACAGTGTGTGTTTACATTTTTCTAGGCAATTCTATGTGCCTAATTATTTGTTTCCCTTTCCGTGGAAAAGGCCAGCAAGTTCTCCAGTTGGGTCTGATAGGTTGATGCTGTTTCCATCATGAAGTCTAAGTCTGTCCCAGCAACCTGAGCGGAAAAAGCATCGTAGTGTCACCCAGAATAAATGACTAAGAGGAAAGTGACTTTTCCCGCTCAAGGAAGTGGCAGATCAACTAATCCCCAAACTGAAAACAGCAAAACAAAACCCAAAAAACTCAGAAACAGAGGGGAGAGGGCCTCTCACAAACACACAAAAGCCAAACCAGTCGACTTCTCTATCAGCCCACGAGCTGGTGGCGCCACCTTTATACAGTGAAACAGAATATGCTGGAAACATAGAGATGGAGAAGAGAAAGTAGGTGCCCACGGAGGAGGCACCAGGGGAGAAAACGGACTCGCCAAAACCACCAAGGCGTAGTGTGCTCTCAACTCAATAAAAAGTCCTAGAAATACACACACACAGACCAATGGCCAAAACAGCAAAGGGAACTCAGTAAGTAAACGCATGTTCATAAAAGAAGGTACTGTATTCCGTCAGTTGAAAGCAGGTTTCTAAGGAGTCTGATTGGCCAGTCAGCCCCAACCCAAGGTCACAAACCAGAGTGCAAGGTGATTCTGCCCCGTGTGGGAGGAGGGGGGCAGTCAAGTCCCACAGGACGTTAATGCGAAACTGACTGGTGGTTCAGATGTTTGAGGAAAGGGAGCGTGTTGGTCAAGGACTCGGTGGTCTGCCATCGTGTGAACGTACAAGGTGATAATTCACTTTAAAAAGCAGTATTGCTAATGTCCAGGGTGACTTTATTTCATGGAAAAAATTTTAAAAAGACATCAACGTGATTTTCCTAAACACAGTGGGCACTTTTCATTCTTCTTTTATCACATCATACACACACACAAAAGAGAAAAAAAATCAACAGAAATACACCAAAACATACCTCTAGACCCCTTAAATTAGCAGATTTACAATTAAAACTTGAAGCAATATTTTGTTATACTTTGACCCCAAACTCTATTTACAAATTAAATTGCACTTATAAAGACAGCAATGTTTCTAATAGGGTTGTAGGTTATTCTGCTTTATTGTGGTTTTATATCACGATATAAAACTTTTAAAGCTTTCTTCAATTAAAAAAAAATCATACTTTCTTTTGCAGTACATAATTTATTTACCCACTGCGTTTCTGAGCCAGCTTTCTCTTTTTGTGCTTTTCTGTTTATTTTATTTTACAAATGGCACATGCTTTCTGAATAATTACAGTCAGACGCCACATTCATCATTAAGGGACTCATTCATGAAAAATCAGAGTTTAAGAAGTGAGATATTAGCAGTTAAATCCTTTGGTTCATCTATTTTTTAAAAAAATCAACCAATATAATTTATAAATTGGTGGTAACTCTTCTTTTTGGTTAAAAATAAATCCACTTGGTCGATCACGGATTAAAAGCCAACACTGCTTTAACCGTACCACGTTCCAAGTGTCACCTCACTGCTCAGAGAGGCTGCCGTGTGCAACGGTTTGACAGAACACAGGATACAGTAAGGCACAAGGGAGTGGTACAGATAAAAACAAACACTTTAGGATTGGTTTGGTTAATTATTCTTTTTCCTGCACAAATGCTAAAATGTGTACCGTTTTCCGGATAAAATAACAAAAAGAAATACATAAATTTTTTTGTTACGAAATACCTATACAAAAATTTTTAATTTACACCATCTGAGCTGCCAAAAAAGGTTTAAAAAAGTATCCATTCCCCGCCCCCCCCCCCCCCCAGACATAAAACTCTCTCTCGTCAGTAGGTCCAAGAGAACTTGGGTTTACAACGCCCCAGCACTTGATGGATGGGAGGGAGGAGGATAGAAATCCCGCTTCCTGCTCTCCCTTAGCCCAACATAAGACAAAAACAAGGGTCAGATGTTTTCAGTAGTGTATTCTACTTATTACAAACAACTGAAGTTTAGGGGAAAAAAAAAGAGGCGAGAGCCCACGGGCGCGGGTTGGAGTAAGGCACTTCCCGGGGGAGCAGCACCCCGACCCGCGGCGGGGAGGTGCGCGCGGTGCGGGCGGACGAAGGAGCGCGGCGGGGAGGGCGCGGGAGGCCGCACGCGGGGCAGGCGCCGCCTACACGGACGTGGTCACCCGGTCCACGGCGTGGTTGACCTCGTTCTTGTTGGAATCCAGTCCTTTAGCAGCGTGCCTGTCATTTCGCAAGTTCTCCACTGTCTTTTTCAGGTTCTTCAGCTCGCCCGGGTGCGGCGTGGCCCGCCTCTGAAGCGTTCTCTGCAAACAGAGAGCGGAGCGGGCGGCTGGGTTTCAGGGCATCCCGGGGCTGGCCTTCCAACGCGGTCTCACCTCCCCGGGGCTCAGGGCTCAGGGCGGGGCGGAAAGGCCGGCCTGGGGGGGCTACCTGCGTTTCAACCGCTCACCAGTGGTTAACCGAGGATGGAGGATCAAAGTGTGTGTAACTTACCTGGTCCAGATGGAAGGGTTACTTTCGGAATAAAGGATCTTTTGTAAAATAGGAGATGAGTGTTGAGATGAAAACAAAGCTCCGTGAACGGTCAGAAGGAAAGAAAAGACTTAAGCGAGACAGAACTGTGGGGGCAAAGATGAAGGGGTAAACAAAATTCTAAAATTAAAATCGCTGGAATGTTCTACTATTATCTGAAGTGGTTCTGGCTTCCTTCAACCCACGAGGCATGGGAGGTGAAGGAACAAGGGAAATGGGAAAGCACTTCTTTTCTGATTTTGCTGCTGTGTTGTATTTATGTGACCTACCAAAGACAGTCTGAGTTCTTCTAAAAGACCGCAGTGCTGGGCATGAAGTAATGGGCGTGGGCAACATTTTAAATATTATGTTATTTAACACGACTTGCTCTTTCGCTCCTGAAACAGTGTTTACATTTTTTAAATGGCCTCTCCAGGAGCTTCAGAAGGTTAAAAAAAGGAAGGGCATTGCCGAGGCCACGAGTAAGGGGTGAAACAACCCTGCTCTAAGTTGTGGGGTGAGCAGTAGAGGGTCACGAATGCGGACTTCATTCTGTCATGCCTGATTCCTGCCATGCACTGTACTCCTGCAAATGGATAAAGTCCCATCTGGGGACAGCTGGGATAACAAAGACTCCAGGCAGTAATTTAAAAATCCACTCTTCGGTTTGGGGGCTGGAAGCACTCCCTCTCTTCTAGGTTATGCTTATGAAAATCTCAATTAGTGCAAGGAGTTTTAAGACGCCAAAGTCAACTTGTAGGAAGGCTCCAAGAGTTGTCGCTGACCCCTGGAGATGCTGGGGGGCTGAGACACACTGTCAGGGACAGATGAAAGGAGGGCTGACTAGTCCTTTCCCACCTGCCCCCGATTTCTGAGTGAAGACCTGTAGGGTCATCCTACTGAGGCCACAAGCTCTCTGCATGAAGGTGAAGGCCCCCGGCTACACGAAGGAGGACAGAGGTCCAGGAGGACAGCAGGCGGGTTAAGTCACATCATGAAACGAGGATGAGTCCACATGGGACAGCTGTAAGCCGGGGGTGGAGGGCGGGAAGAGACTTTGTTCACCCGGGACAACACAAAAGAAAAAATTCCCAACCAATTTTAAGAAAACAGTGGGGGAAGGAGGGGATATTATCGCAAAGAAAAAAAAAAGACGCACCCACAAACTATTCAAACAAAAAAAAAAAAACCAAAGTCCCATTTGCCCGACAAACATTTGGTGAATCAGGATCAAGAAATACCTAGTTTTCTCTCTAAAATAAATTTCTTTTAAGTTGTGTTTTGTTTTGAATTAATTAATTAATTTTTATTACGGGGGGAGGTAATTGGGTTTATTTATTTATTTATCTTAACAGAGGTACTGGGGATTGAACCCGGGACCTCATGCATGCTAAGCATGCACTTTACCACTGAGCTATATACTCTCCCCCTAAAAAAAATTTCTTAAATGCTGAAGGCAAAACAGAGAAAAGACTATTTGAAAATAAAAGTGATCTTTATCGGATGTGACTCTCCGTCCACCTCGGAAGGCTTTCACATTGTGAACTTCCGCGGGGGCAAAAGTCTCCGTTTCCATACCGTTTCGTTGTCGTCCTCATCCTTCTCATCTTCCACGAATCGGATTGCGCTGACTCTGTTTACCGCACGCTCGTTCCAGGCCTCATCAGAGACGTCGTTCACCAAGCTCTCCAAGGCAGCACAACGGGCCAGGTTCTCTGTCGGACAAAGAGCACGTCAGCAGGGATCTCGGGGTCCTGTGACCCGCAAGGCTGCCCTTCCTTTTCAATGATGCATAATGCTATTTGCGATCATAAAATAGCCACTAAATCAACATTTACTGTTTCACTGCAGGATGACGTCGTAAGGATGGAGTTCTTTTTCATGGTTCTTTTTTATACACTCGCTTCAAAAACTCCCTCTTGACAGCTGTATGGCCACGCGTGTTGGATCTAGCACTGTCCTTAGTAACACAATCTGCCGCGTTGTTCCCTTGGGGTCTTAAACGCTCCTCTGACTGGGATCGGCAAGGTGGCTGTGTTCACCCAGAACCTTCTAGCGCCCCTCCATCAAAACCAGCTCTCAGCATAGGGTTTACGACAGTAACACGACGTTGAAGTGAATGCTTTTTTAAACCACACTGATTTACAAAACACAGACACAATCACTCCAAACAGCTCCCTGGCTTAAAACCAGTTTGCTGAAGATGTTCAGTACTAACCCTCCAAACCATCAGTTTGGATTTTAAGTGACTCTAGTCTCTTTCAGGAGTATGTATTTTGTATTTTCAGCCTTCGCTCTGAGTCAAAGCCAAAACACTAAAGAATTTCAGACGTTGGTAACAGGTGTGAGCAGCCCATTTTCTGCACAGATGCAGGGAGACCTTCCCAGAAAAGACCCAGCACGACCTCACAGCCGGGCTGGCTCTACGGGCAGACAGACAAAACGCAGCCTCACACAGGTGTGAGAGGTCTTACGGACAGGCATGAGGGCCGCCGGCCTCGCGGCCAAGTGAACACGGTCCTTAAACTCACCTTGGCAAGCAGGTTCGGAAGGCAGCTGAGGCAGTAAGACACAGGTGAGAATCTTCTCCCCCGTGGCGTGGTCCATGTCCTTCTGGAACGTGAGCAGGGGCTGGGACTGGTTGTCCGACAACCACAGAGCCTTCAGCTTCAGCGTGGTCAGGGACAGAGGCAGGTGCAACAACCTAATGTAAAACAAAAGGAGGCATCGGGATCTCAAAATTCGTAATCACCTCAATTCTTGTCCAAATCCAGAAAAAAAAAAATTAAAAAGAGCTTCCTGGGATTGGGTTCAATATGTATGAAGACGTCATGTTTACAATAAGACACTTGATTGACTTCACATAGAGATCCTTCAGTCGGTCACTGGGCTTCCCTTCTCTGCCATCAACCGTCCCATTAGCACCTCCAGGCCACAGGGCAAAAAAAAGAGGAAATCACAAAACACACTATTTACTCTCATACTAGGATGTTTCGATTTAAAGAGTAGGGGAGGGAAAGACAGTGTAATTGTGGAAGGACCCAGAAGCCAGAGTTGTTACCAAGTCAGTGGCGACAGCCTCACCAGCAGGGCTAGTGTGAAGCAGAGATGACTCTGAGCAGAGGATCTCAACAGGGGGCCCCCCGGGGGACCCCTGGCAATGTCTGCAGACATTTTAGGGGATGCTGTTGCTATGGAGGGGGTCGAGGCCAGGCAGGATGCTAAATATCCTACAGTGAACGCTTAAGACGGCCTCACAACAAGGGCTTATCCAACCCCAAATCTCACAGCGCCAAGGGCGAAACTGTAGTAAAAACCCGATGTTTCTATACAGGTCTACTCATTCACTCTGCAAACCGCCCAACCTCTGCAGACACCAGGGATTTAAGGTTTAAAGAAACTAAGGCTTTCATTGATCAAGTATTTTCACTCTAAGGATGGCTCCGAGGATTAAGTCAGTCTCAGAAGCGACTCCATCAGTTAAAGAGTAATAAACTAATCACATTCTGTGAATGACAACAGGAGGCACACTTTCTTAAAAGAAATCTCTGGCCCCTTAATTCGATAAGAAGTTATATGACAGCGTGCATTCCTCGGGTTCCTTCTTCTATGATATGGTACATCCGCCACGAGTTAACACGCATGGGAGATCTACGTGTACGCCTCACCAACAGATTCGCACCGCCCTTTCAGACATGTGCACCACTGCGAACTGACAGACGTAAGGAAAAATAAACTAGAACCCTACACAGAGCTATGAAGAGAAGCTAGACTCCGAGACTGTAAAACCAGTCTAAGCGGAACGCAAGCACAAGCCAGCGAAGCCGCTTCAACAAACGAAGCTCAGAATGATCAAAGAATGCGTAGGGAGCATTTACAACAAATGCGCTAACAAATGTTTTGTAAGGATAATTAATAGGTTTTGCAAAAGACCTCCAATGCGCTAATGATCGAGATGAAAAAATATTTTCTTTTCCTAACGCTTAGTCCAGTAAAGGCAGACCCACCCCACGCGCAGGCGCTGGGTGCAATGCTGAGCACACACTGCAGTACCTCAGTTAGGTTCTCAAGTCAGTGTATCCACGAGAACTGCGCTTGTTAAAGGACCCTGGAAGAGACTCCACGTCTTAGAAATACTACAGTATTTCACTAATGTGAGCCAAATGGAGGGACAAATAGGTATTTTTAAATCCCAGAATCAGGCCAGTGCAGTGACTTGCTTCTACTATGAGGATGCCCGGGGGGGAGCCGAGGGAGCAGTGACTCACAGCCCCACCTCCCGCACTTGAGGTACTGGTTCTTTGCAGGGACAGAAAGACTAAGTCCGTAATGCTCATACAAATCACTTCGCCCTCTGCCCAAAGGCTGTCACGCACATACTCGAAGGCAAGGAAGTTAAAGACACAAGGCAAGTATCTGCCCGAGGCTGTGACGGAGATTTTTTTTTTAAGAACATACTAATACGTGGTGGACGCGTAAAGTACATCAAACCCTTTTATCATTTTACTGAACAAAAGGGCAATTTCTTTAGAAAGTTTGTTCCTGTTTTTTGTTTGCTTGTTTGGTTTTGTTTTTTTAAGGGAGTTAAGCTAACAATCCTCCAGAATGTTTTAAGTTTCAAAGTCTGGGGCAGGAAATCTGTTGTCAGCACATCTACCCCCGGGAACATGAAGGAAAGATAAATCAGGGTCTGAAAGCTGGCACGACACACGGATACTAACACATCGTCGTCACACTCCTCAGACTATTCAACCAGCTTCCCACCTAAACACCAAAGCAAAGGTATCACTAAAAGGCTAAACCGAGCATCAATAATAACAGCTTCTATGAACGACACATCACACAGTAAAAGCTGAAATAAATTACTAGACTCCACAGTGACACATCTTAAAAACACATTCAACCAAGCCGTGTAAGCCTGACGCACTGTCTCCAACACTGGTTTTCCTGCCAAGCGCTGGTGTCCAGCCTGGGTATGGCTGTTACTGACCAAGCACACACCACACATGAGCTCGTTCACCAGTGTCTTGTGGACAGAGGTGTTCCCTGTGGTGTCCAAGAGGGAAACAGTGTGCAAACAGAGACTCTGCGGGCTGCGCCGGCCCTCCCGCTGACTCACTGTGGCCTGGGGAGAAAAGACACAGACACACACTCCTCTGTTCCTCTGGGGTGAACCATCCCAGACATAAGCCAGCAAACAGATTACAAAATAAAATTTAAAACATATATACACACACACACACATACACATTCTTGCCTTCCAGCAAGTTAATAATACATTTTTGGTTTTACCCTGGTACCTTCTGTGTTCTACAGAGTCAACCCAAGAAGCCACAGCCCCAACTGAAGACATCTCTGTGTTCCATTTCGAACCACATTCCCCCCAGAAATAAAAAGCCTGTGGTTACTAGTGACATCAACAGTACAAAGACTAAAGCAAATGAGCAAGCAAACCATGACCCTCTAGTTTCCAGTTCTATCTGTGACCCACCCAGCCTGCAGTGACCTTCCCCACCTCTGACTCTGAATGACAGCAACCGCTCTGTCCAACGTACTTAGCACTAAACGTGGCCTGCGGGTGAACGTAACACTCACTCGGCCATGGCTGGATGCGTCTTACTGTTGAATGCTTCGTCTGTTCACTGCCTCCTTCTAGAATTTTTAGTTTTAACCAAAGTTTTCAAAAATGTTTAAAGATGTTTAAAAAAAGATAAAAATAAAAATAAATATACTTGTTGAAAAAAATGTTTAAAGATATACAGAGAAAGAGAACATAATAAGTGAAAAATGTAAAAAAGTGTGAAACACTAGGAGTTTGGGATTAACAGATACACATGACTGTACATAAAATGCATAAACAACAAGGACCTACTGTAGAGCACAGGGAACTACATTCAATATCTTGTAATAATCTGTAAGGAAAAAGATCTGAAAATAGATGTAAACATATATGTATGTACATGTATAACTGAGTTGCTTTGCTGTACACCTGAAACCAACATCGTAAATCAATGACATGTCAATAAAAAATAAGAATTAAAAGCAGATATATATATAGCGAGAGAACATAATCAGTGAAAAAGTGTAAACAGTACCAAAATATCTAAAGGGAAAGCCCCCAGTAACCTCAAGTTTCTACTCCTTCTCTCGGGGAGTTACTTTAACATTTCGGTGCTCCGTATAGGTAAGGCTTTCTAAAACCAAAAACTAGAGGTCCGCGGATAGCTCTACACTTGCTCCTTGTCCTGCGCATCATGGAGTGTCTTCCAGGTCCCTGTGCAGAGACATATCTCATTCCGTAGCTGCTTCGAATTCCACCGTCTACTGTTGTGTTGCGTTTTGTCTTTTAATGTTTTTTCCCACTGTACTGACATATAACTGACATATAACACCGTGTAAGTTTAAGGTGGACAACGTGACGATTTGTTACACTTACGTATACAGTCGGCTCTCAGGTCCGAGGATGCAGGACCCGTGGATACGGAAGACTGACTGTACTACGGCATCTTATGTAAGGGATGGGGCGTCCGCCCACTTTGGTAACCTTGGGGGTCCTGGAACCAGTCCTCGTGGATACGGAGGGACCACTACATTGTGACTCGAGGACGTCAGCAGGCTTAGCAGCACCTCTGTGACCTCACTTAATCACCATCGTGTGTGTGCGTGTGTGTGCGCGCGCCACCATGTTGTACTGTAGATTCCCGGAGCTAATTCACCTTACAGCTGGAAGTTTGCACCCTTTGATCACCATCTTCTCATTTTCCCCACCCTCTGGCCCCTGCAGCCACCACTCTACTCCCTGTTTCTGTGAGGTTGGCTTGTTTAGATTCCACATATCAGTGAGATCATACAGTATTTGGCTTTCCCTGTCTAACTTATTTCACTGAGCAAAATGCCCCAAGGTCTATCCATGTTGTCGTAAAATGGCAGGATTTCCAACTTTCTCAGAGCTGAATAATATTCCACTCCACACAGTCACACACACCCCTTCTTTATCCATTCATCTGCCTTCGGTTGCTCATGCAGTTTCTGTATCTTGGCTACTGTGAATGACAACATTGTGAGCATGGGCGCGCAGACATCTCTTTGCTCTCCCATTTTCTTTTCCTCTCGGTATATACCCGGAGTAGGACCGCTGGATCATATGGCAGTTCTATCCACCCTATCTTCCATGGTGGCAGCACCAATTTACATTTCCCACCAACAGCGCACGAAGGTTCCCTTCTCCCCACATCCTGCCTGACACTTGTTAAATCTCCTGTCTTTCTGATAAAAAGCCATTCTAACAGGTCTGAGGCGATATCTGGTAATCTTTTTAATTTAATTTAATTCAATTTCTTGGATTATAAAATTCCAAGGTGCAAACGATTTCCCTAACGACCACCACGGTTTGTAGTATTTGGTCTTGGTAACACTGCGAGAAGATGCCCTGATAGCTGACTGGGTGCCCTTGGTGGGAGTTCACCTGGGGAAGCATCTGCGAGCGAAGGACACTGCAGACTGGGCCTGTAGGTAGCTGCTGATACAAGACACCTTCTCTGTTACTGTACCAGGAGGCGTGACGCTCAGTTTCCAAGTGGCATTTTAGAGTTACCCTTGCTATAATCATTCCTATCAAATGTGTCAAGAAGGTTCCCAGAAACCAACGCACCATCTCCCCGTGCCACCTGCTATTCCTGTATGCTTGAGAGGAGGGGCAGAAACTCGTGCATTTGGTGTGATTTCCCATGGTGTGACATTTCTGTAAGCAAAGAAGCTGACATGGTAAGCCTTTTTTTTTTTTATTAGTTTCTATACTGATACTTTCAATTAGCAGTCATTAAATATTTTAATAAGCTTAAAATCTATACGTACACGGACTAAATGACACACTTAACTGACTCGGACGACAGCACCCGAGCCCAAGCACAGTAAAACCTGAACCTTGGCTGCTTCTGTGAGCGGGAGAACGGGACTTTCATTCAAGTAAAACAGTGTTTACACATCAGAGCCACGCTTCGGCTCCGGAATGAGTGATGCAAAGCCATTCTCCCCAGAGAGGCGAGAACCAGGACCGGTTTGGTGTCACTGAGTTTCTCCTGCTGGCAGGGAGAGCTCAGGGCAGAACTTGCCCTCCTCGAGCTGTATGTCTCCTGTTAGACTTGGTCCAACAAGAATTTCAGCGGCCAATGCCCATCAATCCTGATCTTCTGGTCAACCAAGATGTCCCACAAGCATTAACTTTAAACAGGTGAGCGTTCCCTGAGGCCACGACTCAGCACCAGAGTCCAGCCCTGCTGTCCACAATCCATGAGCAGGAGTGAAAAATCATGGCTTGTGCTGGACCTAAGTGAGCGGCCAGCCAGACTTCGGACACCATCCCCCAAACACTCTTCAGATCACCGGCATTTACCACTTAGAACCCCTGAATCTAGCACCTTGCCCCCCTCCCCCCATCTAACTATATAATGCCTACAAGTCTTTTTTAAATTCCTTTTGGCAATGAAGCCGATGAGACCAGGCACCTCGCAGTGGCCTGCTGGTCATTCTGCAAAACGAACATTTTTTTGCATTTTCAGTCAACAACTATTTGCCTGGCATCTGTTATGTGCCAGGCACCGGGAAGGGACAAATCCCTTGAGGACACAGCAACCAGAACATCTAACTTTAGGGAACTTAGGCTGTCAGAGGGTCACACGCAGGTAAACAGGCAGTTATCACGGAGAGAAGGCTCCCTGGCGAAAAGAGAAGCATGAGTGATGAGACCAAAGGTAGGAGGAAGACTGCGGGTAGGCTCAGCGGGGAGGAAAGTGTAGTGACATCCAAGGTGAAGGAAGGAGTTCGGGACGGCGGAAACACCCCGACCCCCCAAGCAGGTGAAGAGCAGGCCTCTTCCAGAGACGGCCGGCGAGCAGCGCATGGTCCTCCGACCCAGGACGCGGGGTGACCTTGGGGACACAGGCTGGCAGCTCTTCAGTTTTTTAGACTATGAACCGCTTGGCGATTCTCACATCAGCCGTAGATCTGTTCACCAGAGAAGCGTCCCCGGATACAATTTTGTTCACAACATCAGGGCGCTCAGAGTCCAGGGATGAGCACCTCAAGATCTCGGGTTGGAATCTAGTTTAAATTCATTTCAGAGGAGGAAACTCCGAGGCCCACGATCACACGCAGAAGCCAGTTCTAAAAGCCAAGGTCAAGCCTAGACTCCCGATTCCCAGGCAGCGCCCTCCCCTCCCATTGCGGGGCTGCCGTCCGGGAAGCCCTTCTCCAGACGTGCTCACCTCAACTGGAAAGGACCCCGTGCGCTGGCCGTCCCTGACCTTCTCCACTCCCTCGGCTCCGTCACTCCAGCTCCCAGAACCAGGACCTCCCAGGGCCGGGGTCCTGTGACCAACCAGCATCTAGTCTCCGAGGGGAGCGGAGGCGAGGCGGCCAAGGCTGGAGGGGGTGGACGTCGGTTTCTCTGTCTCAAGCAGAGCAGCGCAGAACACGCCTACCTGTTGCCCGCCACGTCCAGGACGTGTAGCTCGCTGGCCTGCGACACCTCTGCGGGTATTCGGGTCAGTCTGTTGTCACGCACGCAGAACACGGTGAGGCTGCAGCACCCGCCGATCTACGATGGGAAAGAAAACACGGCTTTTTTCCAGGTTGTCCTGAGAAGTAGGGTTGGGACTGGAGCATCTTTTCATCAAATGGTGAGAAAAGGATGCAGGAAATTATATTAGATGATTCTAAGTCTCACTGATGACCCACGATGATCCACGTAAAGCATACAGAGCACCGAGTGGTCCAGGGAGTTCATAAAAATCTCTGCAACACATTCATTCAACATTCATGTTCTAAATTAAAACCAGAAGATCGACAGTGCAGTTCCACAATTTCATTCTGAAAAGAAAATAATTTTCTCGTGTTGTCTGATGCAACTGCACCTTTTAAATACATTAACCAGGAGACACAGGTCCAAGCAAATATTGTTTGGAAATAATAATTTGGAGTTTCAGAAGTCTAGGTTTCCAAAGTTAAGCCAAGGATACAAACACACCAAATACACACACACACACGCACACCTTGGAAGACCTGCCCACGACAGTAAAAAAAAAAAAGAGAGAGAGAGAGAAGCATCTGATAGATGATACAATGCATTAATTTCTACCATACGTTTTTTACCAGCCTTTGTTCATTCACAACTTAATTGAGTAAATTCATTTTCCCTTTGACAAATGCAAAATCAACCATCTTTCAGCAAAAAGTGAATTTGGTGGGCTGTGACCCACTGCTAAAAGCAGACGTCAACATCTGTACCCACACCAGATCTGATTACCATTTTTTTTTAAGTAAACAATTCAAAGTAAATTGAGCTTTGTATGAGTCTGGTCTTCCCAAAAAAAGCACCTAAGCACAAAAGAATTCAATGATTCTCTTGCATAAACTGGCTGTGGGTTCTACAGTCGGGAAAGCTGACCCAAGGGGGTGGAGAAACTCCTCGCTCCCAGACACAACGTCCCGCAGGCCGGGTCCAGCCCCACACCCGCCGCGCACGCGCTGGCCGGAGAGCCACTGCTGGAAAAGGCTCATGAATGGAGCTATGGATGCCTCTCTGACCCGTGGAAAAATACTCCAGGGCCTCCCACCTGAGGAGGCAGAGAGACCTGGGCCTTCAACAAAATCTGAACAGAGCTTCACATCACAGAAGGAAAGGAACCAAAACCCTGGACACCCTGGATCGTGTGGGGACCAACAGGACCAGATTCTCTGTGATGAATGTAGACGGTCCCAACAAAGATCTACCCCCGGGGGGGAGCCAAGATCTCGGGGTAGGGTGAGCATCTGGGTCTGCGAGCCATGAAGATGGCCCTCCTGACCAGCGCACGGCTGAGGCTGGACACGCCTCGTCCTGCCATCCTGGCCCAGCTTTGGGGACAGAGTTTATCTGGACTCCAGGGAGGCAAAGCGGGTGTCAGTCACTCACATACTTGATCCCCTGGACAGCGAGGCCCCGGGGGTGGGGGTACACAGCTGAGGCTGCACCATGATTCGGGGCTTCACTTTGTCACGAAGCTGCCCAGCTGACTGTGGGGGGGACCCTGCTGGTATGTATACCATCTCCTCAAAAATCTTAATGAATTAAAGTGGGTCGGGGGGGGGGGTCTGAAAGGGGTCACTGCGATGAAAGTCCTGGACCCGTTAACACCCCTGAAGTCCTTTGAGGGAAACAGCAAGGACTCCCTGGGGAGTGGGTGCGCTGCCTATTGTGTTTACGGCTGGTTATTTATTTTTCCTTTTTCCTTTCCGTTCCAATCTCACACCATTTGAGACATCAGGGGAGGAAGGCAGTTGCATTCAGGGGCCTCCAGGCTCTCTGGGCTGTCAGGGGAGGGAGATGGACCCTCCTGAGCTGATGCCACTGGCCATGTTTGGAAACAAGGCTGACAGAGAGCCGTCTGGGCCCTGGCGCTCAGACCACTCACACCACCCAACAGGGCCTGTTCCCAAGCCAGCCAGGAGGGGAGGGCGCAAAGCTCAGGCTTCTGGAAAAGACGATCAGGCGGCCGAAACCATGGTTCAGTGGATCGAGTTCTTTACAGACGTCAGAGGGAGAGCGGGGCGATGGAAGGAGGGGGGCTTTGGGACGTCACAGACCTGGGGTGGAATTCAGGCTCCATCCTAGGTTCGGTGGGTTCGGGTTCGGATATGTCACTTCCACAAAAGTCACAATGAGCATTAGATGGAAAGAAACCACATATGTAATTAGCACCCATCACAGAACCTGGCTCATTGCTGCTGCCAGATAAACGCGGCTGCTGTTTTGTGAGAAGTGCGAGTCCCAGGTCCGAGGGATGGACGGTCAACCTGAGCCCGGGCTGTGTTGCCGAAACGTGCTGGGGCCCGGCTCTGCCCCGGACGCACCAGAACTTCCTGGAACGCTGTCTCCCTGACGGTGCATCGCAGGGATATTCTGTGTTCATGGTCGTGAAGGCTGCCGTGAGCTCTGCGCTGCATTTCATGTCAGTCACTTGGCTGTCTCTCTGGGGTTTAGGAGGCAGCGTTTACACGTTCCTTAGGGGTCAGCAGGATAACACGTTTCCATCACTACAAACTTCCAGGCAGCAGAGTCACTGTTGAACAACTTACTGGCAGTTATGTAGGAAGCTGACATTTTTAAACTCCCTTAAACCCCAGGATAATAGCTTAGAGGAGATGATCAGACAGAGTCCGTGATTCAGAGAGAAAGCCTGGACCAGGACCAGCACCTCTGCCCATGCTCCGCTCCGCGACGTCCGCCCGGAGCGCAAAGGAACTTTCATTCTCCCTCCGTCTCTTCCTTTCGGTGTCATTCGTAACAGCACTGAACCCACATCTCGTAGGCAGAAAGGAAAATGTACAATAAAACAAAATCTGGTCGCGATCCAATTTGAACAGAAAGACCATGATGTGCAATTTTAGAAACCAGAGACTAATTTTGTCTTTCCCATCCCTGGCTGTGGCGTATTACTCAAAGGCTCCCTGCTTCAGAAACATTTGGGAAACCGTGCGGCTTTGGGACTCCCCAAATTGCTGGGCCACTGACATCAAAATATCCACTAACAGCTACAGCATTCTTCTTTCCAAATGATTTAAAAAAAATAATTTAGTTGACTGGAAAATAAAAATCACAGACACACACACACACACAAGCATGATGAAAAAATAACTCAAACCAAATCCTACCACAAAGGGATAATCAGTATTGACATTCGGAGGGATAAATGCTGTGCATCTGTGGTTATACATCCGCACTTCCACAAAATCGGGCCCAATACTATGATCTCGGCACCTTTGTTCACGCAGAACGTCAAGAATGTCTTCCCACGTCATTATGTTTCTAACAGGATTTTTACTGACCCCATAGTTATTTCATTCTTTCAGCTGTACCACAGATTACTTAGCACATCACCAGTTTAGACACTTCTCATTAGTTGTGCCATTTCTTTGCTGTGTGTTCCTGGGCAGGTTGCTTGACCTCTCTGAGTGTGAGTTTCAAAATCTGTTGGATGTTGATAATGAGTGACCTACACCTCCTAGAATTATTGTGACCATCAGACACGAACAAGCACATTATATGTTACTCTTATAACACCTGGGATAAGACAGTACCTGGCACGGGTTCACCATCCCTGTACACGCTCAGCACAGTGCCTGGAACGAGAGATGCTCCTATGCACACTGTGAGAAGTAACCGTGCGCGTGAGTCTTAGTGTATACCCATAATTGTTTTTTCGTGGGATAAATTCCTACAAGTGGAATTACAGAATCCAAGGGTATGTACATTTTCAAAGGGTTTAATAACATTACCACACTCCCTTCCAGAGAAGCCAGAATAATTTATACTTCCCAGATAATATGCACTTCCCTGTACGCTCACCAGTCTTTGCTATATGACTACACTTTTTAAATCTTGAAAATCTGATAGGCAAAAATGCTTTAATTAACATTTTGTAAGTAATGATTTCACGTTCATCGCCATTTCTCTCTCTTCTCCTGTGAATCACTTACTGGCTCTTGGGAGGGTCTTTGCTTGAATTTTTGCCCATTTGTCCAGAGTGGGCACATCTCTTTTCTCAATGGGATGAAAGAATTTCTAACAGAGTGAGGAAAGACATCCATCACATGTTACACAAATGTGCTCCTCTCCCCAGGCTGTCTATTGTCTTGAAGATCAGAAACCTTATTTTCAACTAGACAAATCCATCAACTGTTTATGACTTATTTCCTCTTTCAAGTTTAGGGATAACTTCTCCATCTTGAAACCCAGGCTTTTTTTTTTTCTTTCTAGCATTTTTAGGTTTTTAGCTTACATGATCTCTTTTATTGATCAATAATTCACTGTAGGACACCATGGGAACTTACTCCAGAGAATTCTAAATTGTGCTAATAGGAAGGCAGAAAGCTCTCCACAAAAAGAGTACTCTAACCCCATGGGCATTTCTGAATGTCCTGAATATCTGTGTGTGTTTGATGTTTGCAGATTGCTTGACAAAGAGAAGCTTTGATGACTGACCTGCAAATCGTACCCTGTCTCATTTGGCTGGATAGGTGTGATGTAGTTAGGGTCCCTTTTGTTTTGACTTAATGGAGACAAAAGACTGAACTCCAAACTTGGACACATGCTCCATTTCTTCCAGCCAGCAACTCTTTGTGGTCCAGACTGGTAAGGTCAGATGCGGCTGGGAGGTGTCAGGAAGTTCCTGGCTCTCTTTCGTCTCACCCATGAGCACAGATGCCCACTTCCTGTCTATCCATGAAGAATGATGCCACAGCCCAGCCTCTTCCCCTTAATTCTTCCCTCCACCCAAGGAGGATTTGGGGAGGGGACCTCCTTATCCCAGAAACATACATAACTTGAGCAACAGGATGACAAACAAAAGACACAAGTCTGTTGTTTGGAAAATCAGAAGCATGCCACAAGTAGCGAATACAGCGAATCTAGCCTTCCCACCGGAGACAGAATCGTGCCAACAAACCAGAATTTAACGAAGGCGGGTGAGCTGCCAAGTTATGCCATTCAGAATTTCTGAATAACTTAAGATGTAATTCTCAGAAAGGCATTCTTTAGAGAGAGAATCATCTGAAAAGACAGAACATAATCAAGTTCCAGGCCATGCAGTCAAATTAAAAAACAAAAAAAAAACACAACACTGAGTTTAGAGGAAAACGTCCAATGTTTTCCGGTGAAGCACATACGAAGCGGCCAGCCGATGGGACTCCGCATGCGTCTGACAGGCAGGATGGGAGTCAGCGGTGCCACTGCGGGCGGAATGATACTTACAAGGCGGCAAGTTTACCTGACTTTTCTAAAGTTCCAAGCGGCTAACAATTAAGAAAACAAGAGATATTCATTGATTTGCAAACATTCACTACACTTAACGCCTCACAGCACACACAGAATCTGTTATTGTGACCCACACGGCACAAACATTTCCCCCTCAACCATTTGGGGGAGCAAAAACGCAAATAAATGCTGCTCTGGACTACGGAGCTGTGCTATACAACTGACAGTATATGATACTACCAAATGGGGGGGAAAAGACAGAAAAGAACCAACACAGCAAGCAGACCAATGGCCACTAACACGACTATGGATTCAGGGCGGAGAAATGCAACAGGTCAGCGCTTCAGTTCAGGTGGGTCATGTGTGCAACTTAACCGTTGCAGAGAAAGTTATAACGTTTTGAAAGAACAGCATCCAAGCAGGAGCGGGCAGGGTTCGACAGCATGGGTTCGGGCTTGGGGGCAGAGTGCGCACACATGCACGCGCACTCACGTTCACACACACACTCACAGCGCCTGCCACTCTCGCTGCACAGAGACTCCAGACACGACGTGCTGTCTGGACCATCACCTGAGACGCACTTCAAGGTCAGGAGACCCTCAAGAGGTCTGGCTGCTGCGCCCGGACGATCAGGGGCCCGGACGGTCAGGGGCCCGCGCTGGCCCGTCCTACTGGGCTTCCGCGCTCAGACCTGCGGTGGGACTGGCCACGCATCCCGGTCTGGGAGGCACGTGTGTGTGAGTGGGAGTGAGACGTCCTGAGTGATCCTGCCTCAGCGGGCAGCAGAGGGAAAGGGCACAGACTTGCTGCCTTGATAACACTATCTAGGTGCCAGGAAACCTGCCATAGTTTCGTGTAAAATGGATACAACATGAGAGCTGATGGATGAACGTGCTTGGAAGCCAGACAGGTCCACACAGGCCTTCCCACGTCAGAAGCTGGAGTAGCGGTCCGTGCGGACGCACCGCGCGCAACAGACGTGACCTCTCTGATCGGAAACTGAGCCCGCGCTTCCGTCCCCAGGGTAACAGAGGACCGATGCTCGTGTTACAGCGATGGCCTGACAAAAGTTAACTCCTCCAGCTCTCGTCCAGAACGCGTTCCTTCCAGAGACAGGCTGCAGAGGGAGGGATGGTGCGGGGCCGCGGGGCCGCGGGGCCGGGGGACCGTAATGGGGACTCACGTCACACCCAAAGCGCTCTCTCCAGCCTTCACTGAAAATGTTCCTCAAATGCATTCATTTCTAAAGGGGCTAAACTGAAGATGATCTGACCTGTCTCTACTCAGTCAAGGTCCTGACTCACCTCCAGGCCACAGGGACGAAAAGGCTGGGGTCAACCTGTGTCAGCTGAGTGGCCAGGTTGCCTGGCTTAACCATCAAGGGACGCATCTGGAGCCCATTCTACCAACCCCACACCCCCCAGCCACGTGAGTCCCGGGAAGGAAAGCATCTCGTGGGCCTCAGTTTCCTCATCTGTAAAATGAGGACAACCTCGTGACCTCAACAGCTGCCGGGACGATTCAAGAACCTAACGTGCATGACAGCACCAAGTCCCACGCAGGGCTCGGAGGCAGGAGCAATGAGCCTGTCTGACTTCTCCCTGCAGGTGCAGGTGTCCAGGCCGCACCGGTCCATGCGTGCTCTCCAACAAGAATAAAATCAGCCTTCGGGATAGCATGTGTTTTAGTACATCACTTGGAGGCTGGAACCGAAATGTTCTGATGGGCGGAGTCTCTTCCTTGTGTCCCAGTTTAGCGGAGGGGGAGCTTAAGTCTTTCTGCTGGAAACGGTCTTACTGCAACGCCACTGTGCAGATGATGGCAGTGTCAGGACACGGTCACATTTATAACAAACGTCCTTAGGCCTCCGTTCAGGGACACTGGCCTCTCACCTGGGAGAAGCCTGGGTGACCAGGGGTAGAACACCAAGATGAGGGGAGGAGACAGCAGGCCCAGCCAGACACCCTGAGATGCGGCCCTGGGAACAGAAAAGTCCCTCCCATTCCGGCGGCTGGCCGGAGGGCAGCTTGGAAATCACTCGAGGACAGATGCTGGAAAGGGTCGGACAGAGAGATACGAAGGAAAGTGCGCCTGGCCAGTGACCACATCACTGGGGACCACACCTTTCTAGGTGAGGCCTTGGCCGAGGGGAGGGGCTCCCCTGCAGCTCATGTGATGGTGGGGCGGGGTGGAGGGGACTTCAACTTTGTTTTAGGCCATCTTGCTAATAAAAAAGCAAGCTCGGTACTCCCCATCGCCTGGTTCCAAACAGAGAGAGCGCCTTCTTTACAAACAACACAGCCGACGCCTCCCTATTTGCTCTGTCGTGGGTTTCCTCCCCCTCCCCAGTATCTGCACAGTTTCTGCCAAAACCCAGATGCCCCTGAGCCCCACAGCTGCGCCCCCAGGGGTGGTGACTGTCTCTCCCCTCCTGCCGGGAGCACTGCCCGAAAAATCCTAAGAGCCTGGCTCTCCCTTTCGACACCGTCCTCCACCTGCAGGGTGGACACCCTTCTCCCGGAGCTGAGCTCCGCCCGCATGCCTCCTCCCATGAAGAGGCTGCATCAAGGGCCGCTTCTATAACTCCCATGACTCGTGGGACAGTTTAACTCCTCATCCAAGTCAATCAAAGCAAAAGCCATCCTCTTCCTCTGTCCGACTCCCAAACCACCCCTTTCTGTCCACAGCGCCACCCTTCTCGTAGGTCAGCCCGCAAACGTCCTTCTCTCCCTCTTTCTCCCAAGCACAGTCCGACCAGTCCACCCTTTCCAGCTCCGCTCACAGCCATCCGGACCCACCAACGCTCCTCACTTTCCTGACAATCACCTCTGATGAACGCTTCCCACCACCTCTGCACTCACAGACGGGAGCTCATACCTTGGCCTTCCCCCACGTCAGTCTCGCAAGGTCTTTGACCTTTCTGATCCCTTGTGTGTCATTATTATCTCCTTATGATTATTATTAGATGTATTTTTAAAGCACGTACCTCCTTTGGTAAAGACACTATTTTATTTCTGTCTGCATTCAAGTTGTTCAACTTCTTGAGTTTCCCAATGCTCTTGGGTAAAGTCTGTAAAAATAACATTTTTATTATTAACTTAACACATACTGTGAACATGGCTCCGAGTGAAATGGGTCTTTCCAAGGACGGAGATAATCCAGTCTCATCCAGCAAGGGAAGGCATGGCTCTTCCTGAACATGGGTGTTTGTAAGGCTCACTTAGGGGATGTGGAACCTAAGAGTTTTGCATTTGTGTTAAAACAAGAGTATGTTTGGACGAAATGAAGGCACAGGCCCCGGGAACAGAGAGACACCTAGTGAAAGAGGTAAGGGAGGCTCCTCAGCTCAAGGAAGTGCCATTTGCACCCTCAGGGTTCACCTGTCCCCTGCACTTCCAAGAACCTGCGGATGGTGGCATGGAAGCCTGCAGGGGCCAGAGAGCTGGGCAGGGGGTCAGGGCCGGGGCAGGGCTGCCGTGAGGCCAGGGGGAGAGAGGGAGGGCGCCAGGGCTGGTGCGGGAACTCGGTCCCTGCAGGAACCAGGCTAGGCCCGACACGGAGGGGGGCTCTTCAATCCAGATGGAACCCAGGGGTGAAGGTTATTTTTCCAACCGTTGTGACGACTGCCTGTAATTCTACAACCAGCAATGAGGAAGGAGGGCTTGGGCACTCCCACCCCACCTGCCCGGGGGCCGCTGTGCCACCCGAGGGGAGATGCTGCTGGGGGGGCCCCCCTCCACGCCCCTCCACCACCCCCTGTGCCCTTGATCGACTCCTGCTGTCTTTTTTCTGCTCTTTTCACCTAAAGAGCATTGCTCGTTCCTTTATAAAGAAAGGAGAAAACAGAAGAAAAAGGAAAAAGGAAAAGTAGGGTAAGAACTAATGTGACACTATATATTAAAAAAAAGGTTTTAAAAAAATCTTCTGTACAGCACAGGAACTATATACAATATCTTGTAATAAACTTTGGTGAAAAAGACATGGAAAGGAATGTATGTATGTACGTGCATGACTGGGACACTGTGCTGTGCACAAGAAATGGACACATTGTAACTGACTGTACTTTAGAAAAAAAAACACTAACATGACAAATGAAGATGGAGACGAGAGGATGGAAAGGCAGGAGAGTAGACTGGAGCAAAAACTCGGCTACGGGACAGTTTAAAAAGGAGAAGCAGCAGAGGAAGTGCAGATGGAGGATGAAGGACTGGATGCAGAGGAGCAGCAGGGAGTGGGGGGCAACTCAGACCTGTCACCCCGGAAACCCCACCTGCGCCACCCCATCAGCAGGTGGTACCCACGAGGTCCTCCCAGAGAACGGGGAGGCTGGTCCAAGGGTGGGGCACCTGCAGCTGCCTCACCCAACTTCTGAGACGGGGTGAGGTCAAGGTCGAAGCCATGGTCTGGCTGCCCCTCAAAGAGCAGTCCTCCCCTCAGTGTTCCCACCTGCCCAATTCTATTTCCTTCCCTGCTCTGCTCTCTCATTTGCTCCAGGAACCCAGACAGAATGACGTTCCCTCTGGCCGTCCTCCTCGCATGCCTGGCAGAGACGTCAGCACCTCCCCCGACAGGGCCAGCTGTCCCCGCGCCTCCCTGGACACGCACTGCCTGCCAGTTCCGTCCCGGTACAGTGAGCACCGCTGGGACACACACGCCAACAGGGGAGCCTGCACTCGTAAAAAGGGGTCATCTTTATGTTCCCATGTTTGCTCCTCAAGTCCCTTTTTCACTTATAACATAAGCCAATGCCCATCCAGCCTTCACAAATTACAAATAAGTCGCACCGACCCCAACCGGCCCTTCTGATGCAGAAACCAGCCCGCACGTCTGACACCACACTCACCAGGAGCCGGTTTTCCGTCAGAACCAATTCGGTGAGGCTTTCACAGTCCCCGACCGCCTCAGGCAACTGGGTGAGTCTGTTCTGATCCACCTTCAAGATGGACAGTTTCTTTAGCTTTCCTGTAAAAGCGTCAGTTAAACTCATTAGTTGTCACTGTTTTCCGATCACCGCTCGGTGTTTCCTCTCCGCATTCTGACTCATTTGATTTTCTCACCCAACTCTTCACATGACGAAACTCCTCCATTCTCACTGAGATCACGAAAGGTTTGAGAGCTCAAATAATTGGCCAGGAACATCAGAAACAGTTGGCAATTAGTAGCAAGTCCTCTAAAATGTCACTACCTAAAAATATCATCGCAGAGCCAAAAAAAATTAAAGAAAAACCAACAGCTGGCTCTTGGTGGGGCTTTAAGAACAGGAGATGATTCCTGCACCGAGAAGAGACAGCTCATCTTACTCTAGGAGTCACCCTGGCTCAAAACAAAAGACAGTGCAGTGCAGTTTACTGTATCATGTCACCTACGAGTGACAATGACTCAGTGAGGACCCCTGAGATGAGGTCGTTCCTTCTGTGCGCAGTAAGATCTTACAAAGTCCTATTGAAACTGATCTATTTCCCTCAAAGCAGGAAGAATGGACTCACTGGAGATGCCCTCGGGCTGTGGAGAAGGAACCTGCGCCTCCCGCAGCCCCCGCAGGGCCCCCGCTGAGGGGGCAGAGGAGAACCTGCACCCTCAGATTCTCATTTTCAGCTCCGCTCCTCAGGAGGCTGAGCCAAATGGGCAGCCGCCCTCCTATCCACTGCGCGTGGCTTTCCCAGCAAAATCAGGAAACAGTCTCGATCATACAAGACAACAGAAAGCTAGAGAAAGATTAACCGGCCTTGTGTGCAGTCGCGGGGCATTGCAGGAGAACTAACCCGTTCCCAGGCTCCTTACTTGGCAGAATCGGCACCTACTAACACTGCCCCGGGAGGGGGCCACCAGCGCGGGGGGCCGGGAGCCCGACGGCTGACAGAGCTCGTCCCGACTGAGCTTTTCAATGATATCACGTGGCCTTGCAGCCTCTCCTTGAATACGTCTAGTGACGGGAGACTCACCCCTTCCCTAGGCAGCCCAAACTGATTTGGAACAAGTCTCTTTTAAGCTCTTTCTTCCTTTTTTTTTTTTTTTTTCCAAATGAGGCGGTGGTAATTGGGTTTATTCATTTATTTCTACTTGGAGGAGGTGCTGGGGATTGAACCTGGGACCTCGTGCATGTCAAGCATGTGCTCCACCTCTTGAGCTATACCCTCCGCCCCCTAAGTGCTTTCTTAAATCAGGAGTCATGACCATTTCCTTGCACTTGCCTGAGGTGATCAGTCTGCTCCTCCTCCTACCTGACGGCCTGTCAAACGCTTGCAGCCGGCCAGCCCACGCCTCCTACTCCTCCCCCAGTCCCAACAACAGGACACCCCCAGTTCCCACCACTGCTTTCAGACGCCGTGGACGATTCACAGTGAACATTTCTACCGAGAGTCAAAATCCTCATCCACTTCCACCCAGCCTGGACCCAAAGGCAGTGTCTGCGTCCCTGCCGAGGCGCTGTGATCAGCGACCACATTCATCTGGGCCAAACACCGGAACGGGAGTGGTGCTTTGTCACACGGCTGCTCCAAGCCCTGAGCATCTTTCAGACGCTCCCTTTGATGTCGTGAATAAAGGTTAAATGAAGGCCAGAGTCTGCAATCCTGTGATAACTTACAGGGTTCAGCACAGTTTCTGACAATTTTCCGCAGCTCTGTGACAGTGGAGCTGACAGTCCATGTCTGTATCTTCTCTGTGTTTATTTTCTCACCCTGGACTGAGTTCCTTGATGGTAAAGGAAATGTCCGGACTGCTTTGTAAAGGAAACAGCATCGGATGCTTCCAGGAAAAGATGATTCTCAACGTACCAGGGAAGGCTCAAGTCAACACCCCGACTCCCTTTCACAGCCCTTCCCTGGTCGCACGATAAGGTCAAAGCTAGTTTCTCATAAGCCGTTTACGATGCTCAGTTGGAGATGTCTTAGTGGCTGTTCATATGCCTGAAACACATTCTCTGATTTGGGCTAATTCCTCCCGAGATCAGGGAGACAGAATGCGGACAGAGGAGACGGGGCGGCGGAGGAGGGGCAGCACCTGAGCAGAATAACACTCATAACTGCTGCCAGACCAGCACGGCAGAAGCACCTGCGTGCAGAGACACCGACCCTGTGTCACACGCTCCTGGCACTCCTTTAAGAACACACAACCAGGAGACGAAAGGGGCTGCGAGCCCAGCTCCCGCGAGGGCCAGCATGGGTTCGCAGCACGCCAGACGACAGCCAGCACAGAGCGATACTCACCAATGCCGTCCGGGAGCACTTCTAGCAAGTTCTGGGAAATGACAAAATCTGTCAGTGAAGTCAGGCCACTGATCTCTTCAGGGAGTCTCTCCAACCTGTTTTCAGAGACATCTAAGCACAGCAGGTTCTTCAGATTTCCTATTTCCTACATCAACGACACAGAAAAGGAGACCTAAGGGCATCTAAACCCGCCACAGCACAGAGGGATGTGTTCACAGGGCTTTTTCGCCATTGAATCCCAAAGCGGTTCTATGGATGTTTCCTCGGTGTCACATGAACAACGTGACCCCTGGCGTGTGCATTTCTCTGTGTCCACGACGTGGCATTTTGCACATAGTCATTTACGGACGTCTGTCCACACATACACTCTTCCCCCTGCATGTCTAACAGCTGACAGTTTATTACGTTCTCAGTAACTGCCTGGCACACCCCTCCCCCCCACCCTTTGACTCTTAAGTAACTAAAAATCTCTCGCTCAGGATTTCTCATAGTTTCCTAGGGAAATCTCAGTGCTCATCGAATCCTTGCCCACATCAGTTGCTGATCTGTCCTTCCCTTTTCCCAAATGCAGCCAAGACCTCAGAAACAGACTCAGATTAGCTCCCTAGCCGCATTAGTCACAGGGGACGTCACAGTCATTCCAGCGCCACAACTGCAACAATTAGAATTTTACTGAAGGATTTTTTTCTGCCATTAGGCTTCCCTGCACCGATATGCACTCCCCTCCGAGGTGCACAGCAGAACAGAGACAGCCTCTGAAAGCCTGCAACACATGAGCCCCGGAGCCATAGTGAAATATACTCCAACTTCAAACACTGGCTCTAAGAGACACCAAAAAGCAAAATTCAGTCCCACCTGGAGAAAGATAAAATAAGGGGAAAACGCCCCTTTGTGGTTGTCATTGTTTGTTTGTTCAAGTTTCTCTCTCAACTGACCAGAAGGTGGGCCTGTTGGCTGGGACCCCAAAGGTGACCAGGGACTCAGAAGTCCACACGAGACCGCATTTCATTTGGAACCTGGTTCTCATGCTTGGTACCAGTAGGAAAAATGTGAACACTGTGACCTTCCAGCGTAACCGTGAGCAACATTTAGAGAAAATATGAAACAAGAGCTTTGGACACGGTTTTCATGTCAACTCTTACAGGGCAAGACGTGGTCAGATTATCCCAGAGCATTTGGGCACGTCACCAACAGCGGCAGAAACTGATACCATCTGAATCGGGCGTCCCGGTAATTTCCAAATTTTCTGGGCCGACAGCAAGCAACCCAAGCGTAAAGCAAGGACGAAATAAAATGCAGACTTTACAGATTCGGGACATTATCACTATCTTTAGAAACGGTGGGTTGAGGCTTTCGATTTTACTATGGTAATGTGGCATGGGTGAATGCTTGATATATTTTTCCAAATCTGCTTTTGCTACCGATGTTTCGGCTTTCAAGATCCCTTTGATAGAAAAGTTCATGTAGAAGCAGAGACTACATGCGGGTGGGGGGTGTTTTACGTTTTAGGGGCGACAACGTGAAATTACCACTCACCTGAGGTAATTCGGACAGCTGATTTCCGTCCAACCAGAGTTCCTTTAGATGAAAGAGAGCTCCGATTGATTCTGGCTAAAACAAAAAAGATAATGTTATGGTAACAAAGCTTCAACTTTCAGCCTTCCACTAAGAAAGAAAGAATCCTGGACTCAGACACAGAGAACAAACTGCTCCCGAGGGAATACAGGGGTGGGAGGGGATAAATTGGGAGTTAGAGATTTGCAGATATTCACTGAGGTATATAGAATAAACAACAAGTTCATACTGTGTAGCTCAGGGAATCATATTCAATATCTTGTAGTGACTTATGGTGAAAAAGAATATGAAAACGAATATATGTGTGTTCATGTATGACTGGATCAGCATGCTGTACACCAGAAATTGACACAATGTAAACTGACTACATTTCAATAAAAATATATATACCAAAAAAAAACCCGGATTCAACAGTTGACAGCTGGGTGCCAGGGAGGATGCTGGCTGGTACCTGTCCAACATCAGGCCTCCCTTCCTAAAAGCAACCCCACTGCTCCCCAAGGAGGCCAGCTGTTTCCGCTAGTGCCCACTGTCTCCTGACTCTCCACCCCCAAATCATCTTTCTTAACCTGTGTGAACTGAAGCACATCCTCTCATGCTGCTGAGCTGTATCCGTGGAAACCCTGGTCTACAAGCACCCCTCTATGTCTCCCCCCAAATCTGCTGTGACCATAACTAAGGATGAGGTGCAGTTCAAATCTCTCTTCAGTACTGACTTACCAAATTATAGATTTCATTGTTTCCTAAGTCAAGTTCTTCAAGTCTCCGTAGCTGGGTAAGAGAGCTATTAGCAAAAACAAACAAACAAAGGGAGGGAGCTCTTAGAGAGGATGCAGAAATGCTGAGCAAGATGGTATCCCCTGCTTGGACCGGTTTCCAAAAATAAGATTCATCTGGACTTTCTGGCCATAAATATTAAGGGAAGGACTATTAAGGGAAGGCTGGCATCTTTGAAACTTTCCAAAAGACACAGAACTTCTTTTTGACAAGATACTGCTGTGCCTCCCCCCCCACCCCCCACCCCAACGCTTAAAGAAATTTAGTCAGTGTATTATTTTCCGCAGAGACTCACTCGGGAAGATATGTGAGAAGGTTCTCTCTCAGTTCCAGTGAAGCCAGGTTATACAGACTAGAAATGAACAGAAGGGGAAAGTATCAGGAAAGTTTCTAACATTCTGCTTACTTCACAATATGCACACTGCGCAAGGAACAAGCCCTAATAACACCTCGCACGTCGCTTCCCGGGGCAGAAGTATCCAAGACCACCACCGCCTGAACACCCACTAACAACATAACCACTACTTCCCAAATTTTAATATTAAAAGTTCAAAAGAGTAGCGTCATTACTCTAAGGCTCCCTCGCTTGGATACTCTGTGCAGTTGACACGTGAACGTTAAGTCACCAGGCCTTGAAAGGGAACCACTCCCAGGACCAAGATAGCAGTCATAGAGGAGCTTCTGGACTTGAGAATGTCAAAAATGTGCAGGAACGCCTTTAATCTCACGAAGCCCTTCTTCCCAACGTTAGTGAGGAGCGGTGCCTGTTTGGAAGCAGTGGGCCCTGGGTCCGGGGCACCCATGTGCTCTCACCAGACGCTGCGCTCACAGAGCAAGGGGCCACTGAAACGCAGGAGGGGTAACGTACTATCGCGCGCCACGTGGTGCCTGGGGCGCAGGGCTGCTTCGGTAAACGGCGGCTGTAATAATGTTGCTTTTATTCTTACTAAACCCCAGAGTGGCACTCTTTGCAGCGGATTCTCCTGCGCTTCGGGTGCAATCCATGTCCGTGAGGAGCACGGTTAAAGGAGACAGATGGGCTCCCCCTCAGAAGCTGATGCTCTGGGTCGCGTCTGCACAGGCAGTGGCAACCCTGCACCCGCAGAAACCGCACACGTCCCAGTGATGTCGGCGCTGGCAAAACGTACTGGTTCAGAAGAAACCTGAGTCGCTGCGACTCCAGCAGGCACCGCACTAAGCTCCAGCCAACCGAAGACGTGAGCTTCCGCTGGTATCACCAGAGTGACGCCCCCACGCGGAGGACTTTCACATGTGCACGCACAGAACACAAGGAGTCAAACCTCACCCCAACCCTCTAATCCGCCCTAATCCTCTGTTCTCCTCCAGCGTAAGAGCCAGAATCACAGGCGCTAACAGAGCTGGTTTCGTAACATCAGCAAATGCACATGTGATTTGCATGATCAGCACACATACACACATAAACCCCATCTGCTTGGAAATGCACTTGAACTATACGATGAAACACACAAGTTCAGTGTATCCTCCTCCAGTTTTAGGAAACGAAAAATGATTTTAGAAATTTAGAAACCGAGTAACAGTTCTCATAATCAAAGCGAGAGCAAACAAATATTTTTTAATTGCATAGTATCTTGCTATCTACACAGACCTTAATTTTTTTAACCACTCCCCTGTAACAGATATTTTATCCTTCAATTTTAATTCCTGGCACATTAAATTTCTATGGAATACCATCAGAATAACCTCCTTCTCCTCCAAAAAATACTATTTTCTATCCTTCCTGCCCCTCCCACCACCAAATGAGGTTTAAAAAAAAAAAAAAAACCTCACAAACTCCTGCAGAAAGATACCACAAAAGTTTTTCCTCTCAGCACACTGACCTTAACGTCTCACAGAGTCCCCGAGAGCAGGCACACGAGGGACATTCTTCTAGAAGCCAGAACGTAGGTCAACTGTATTTTTAGGATTCTATTTCAGGGACTGGATGAGGGGTTACTTTAAAAAAAAAAAAATTACATCTGTTCTCCACTATATTTTAAAAATTCCTGCCCTAAACCACTTGGATTTTTTTTTTCCATTTTGGGGGACAAAATCATTAAGAAAGTAAAGAATCAAATAAATTGAAGTGCCCCAAGCAAACAAAAGACAGTACATTATTAAACCATTAACATGTATAAACCTATAAACATTTACAGCAATAGTACTTGACTGGGGAAAGCGGTACTGAAGGCGGGGGGGGGGGGGTGGAATTACACAGTCGTAGCAGTTCTGCTATTTTCACACCGGATTCGTCCTGAAGCAATCTCTGGTTACAAATTTCCTTATGGTGGCTGTGCTCCAGAAATTGTTCTAAAACCCTTTCATTTTTGTTTTTGAAACAATAAATATCTTATAGAAATTCCCAGGCCTCAAAAAAAAAGAGTATTACACATGGTAATGGTTTTCAAAAAGATGCCTTAAAAAAAACTTAGAACTAGAGTTATCAAATGACCCAGCAATCCCACTCCTGAGCAAACATCCAGAGAAAACTCTAATTCAAAAAGATACATGCACCCCAATGTTCATAGCAGCAGTATTTAAAACAGCCAAGCCATGGAAGCAACCTAGTGTCCATCAACAGATGACTGGATAAAGAAGATGTGGCCTGCCTATCTATCTATCTATCTATCTATCTATCTATCTATCTATCTATCTGTCTATCTATCTATCTATCTCTATCTCAGCCATAAAAAAAGAAAAAAATAATGCCATTTGCAGCAACATGAATGGACCTGGAGATCATCATTTTAAGTGAAGTCAGCCAGAAAGAGAAAGAAAAAAATACCATATGATATCACTTATATATGGAATGTACAAAAAAAAAAAAAAAGAGACACAAATGAACTTATTTACAGAACAGAAACAGACACACAGACATAAAAAACAAATTAATGGTTACCAAAGGGGAAAAGGGCTGGGGTGGGGGGGATGAATCAGGAGTTTGGAATTTGCAGATACTAATTACTATGTATAAAACAGATAAACAACAAGGTCCTACTGTACAGCACAGGGAACTACATTTGATATCTTGTAATAACCTATAATAAAAAAGTACTTATATATATATTATTTATCATATACATATATATAACTGAATCACTATGCTGTACACCAGAAACTAACACAACATTGTAAATCAACAATACTTCAATTTAAAAAAAACTTACTTGCCAATATTTTCAGGCAGAGACTGCAATGAGATGTCATTTACAGAAAGACATGTCAAATTCTGTAATTCGGGAAAGCTTTCTGGTAATCTAAAAGAACAAAAAAAATGTCGATATAATTGAAAAAGAGAAGTGCATATATACTAGAGGTATATTAAACATAAATATAATGATTTCTTCTATATGCTAATTGAAATAACCTTCTAAAGTTACACTACATATGGCACTTTTGTCTTGTTTTCCTATTTATAAGGCAAAAAATAACGACTTGGTCTGCCTCGCAGTGCAGGGGCATGATAAATACTTGCTGAGAGGGTGACCCAGAAATAATTAAAGAGGAAAGATATACAAGCTGTAAGAATAAAAGAGAAAAAGACGCTGTGAGCCTACTGAGTGCTCTATGAAAGAAAATAGCTTCTGTAACTGAAAATGCCTGAGAGTGGAAATGCTTCATTGATGAGGAGAAAATAGGCAGAAATTTTAGCCCACAAGATTATAATAAAACACGAGACAGCTGCTTAGTAACTTTTTTTTCCTGTAGCTTATACCCAGAGCAGCGCTATGAATCACTTACAATTGAGCAGCTGACAGGCAATTGCTACTTTCTTAATGTTTTCCTTTTAATTTGATTTAAGATGCCAATCACTTGAGCAGATTACACGTTTCACAAGGGTCTACACAAAGAAATTTTGTATACTTCTCTTAGACTCTACTGAATGGTGAGGTTTCAAAATAAAACTATTATTTAAATACTTACAAAGGAACTTTACTTTCAATATATCTATGGTCGCCAGTATTTAGGGAGGAAAAAAAAAACATTAACTGAAGGCAAAAAGATCTCATTGCATCTAAAATGCTGAAAGTCGTTATACATAAATCCACTAATACAGAGAAAAGATCATATAACTTTTGTTTTGCAAAACTCTTTTTTTTTTTTTTTTTTTTTTTTGCAGGGGATGGTTGAGGACTCCTGCCTGAGTGATAGTCTCTAGATTAGAATCTCTTTCCTCTTTCTAGGTTCCTTTAAAAACAAATAAACAAACAAATCCTCCATTACCATTTGATATTTAATCTAGGTAATTCCAAACTTCAAAGCCAAATCTGGTCCCCACGATTAGAAATGGACCCACCTGGCCCAGAGAGACCGCGGGACCAGACTCTGGAGGGCCATCCCTGCATGGTTCTCCGGACCACACAAGTGCCTGGAATCCACCGGTCAGGGGGCTCACAGCTGAGCCAGAAGCCCCAAGGAGGGGCTCAGGACAGCCCGGTTCTCAAAAAAGGTACCCTTAGTACTACCCACAGAAAAGCAAGCAGAAAGGTTACCTAGTCAGTGGGTTTCCACTGAAGTCAGCGATCTGCAGTGCTTTACAGAATGAGATGCTCTCTGGAATTTCAGGAATATCTGTAGAGGGAAAGAAAGTATCTGTCATTTACTTCCACGGTGGAGAGTTTTCATCGTCCTCACGCTGGACCACAGTCACAAGGGACTATCTGCTGAAGCATGGCATGCACTTCTAAAGTACTTTCCCACGTGTATTTTATATTTGCCTTCCTAGAAGAAGATGAATTCTAAACAGAAGCACGTTAAAGAAAAAGATTAAAAACCACCACCGCCACCAAGTTCTGTCACCTTACCGGAAGTCACTGACAGCATTCCCATTCCCCCACTTTCATATGGTTGTATCAGTACAAAGCATTCTAAAGGATGCATTTTTAAATCATGAATTTTCTTCTGATTACAAACATAATTTGGAAAACCCAGAAAAGTCCTAAGAAGAAGAAAAAAAATCCACCAACATCCCCAACACCCAGAGAAAACGTTTCACTCTGAAGTATTTGTTCATTGTCACGTTGTCACGCGCACACACACAGAGTGTGTATATAAATAGATTATATTGCAAAACACTAGGTTTGTGCATCCCTTTATGTTATTTTATAAACCTTTTCCCCTGTCATTATTCTTCCAAATAGTTGGCTGTTCTCAGTGGCACAAAAAGCCCACTTTTATACTTTCATACTTCATTTAGCCAATCCCCTGTTGTTGGACATTCAGGTTGCTCCAAGCTCCTAACGTTATAATTATATTCATGTCCATTGCTGGTTATTTCCTTAGGCTGAGCGCCCAGACTGTCATTACTGTGTCAAAGGCACTCACATCTCTAGAGCATTTGATAAATACTGTTAAATTGCTTTAGAGGGGCGAGTTACATCCATTTACACTTCGACCAGCCAGTACAAGGTGCCCAGTTCAACATCCTTCCCCTTCCTTTTTTCCCTTACATTTTAGAAACTGCCCAAGTTACTGGTGAAGTAGTCTGGCAACATTCTGTTTTACATTCCTTTTATTAGTAAGGAGGCTGAATATTTTCCCCCATGTTTGCCTGCCACTAAACACTGTGATTTTTGAAATGACCGAAATTGTTATTTTAAATTCCTCTTTCTCTTGGTTTAAAACCTGAGGTTACAGCTTTTTTGGGGGCTTGAAAAGTTCAGCTCATGGCATTTAATTTCGAGAATCTGTTTACTTTGGACCCACTAACATTAAGAAGGGCTAAAATAGGAAAGGTTCTCCTGATCCTGGGCCATTTCTTCCACCAGCTTGACAAATGCAAGTTGAGCCAAAACATACCTAATATTTCTAAATCGGGGGTGGAGAGGAGATGGGAGAAATAAAGGGGGAAATGCACGCCCTGCTCCAACACCACAGAGTAACCAGAAGCTACAGAAAAGCTCTCAGTACAAATTTAAAAGCTGAAAGTATTTAAATTTGTGGTCACATTTGCTTCACACTGTTTTCTGCCTATGCAGGGTCACACAAGGTCGTGAAGGACACACACTACCAATGATCCTAGTTTCATAAATATGATGGCAATATATACACACACAGACACACAAACTTCAACTTTTTAAAAAAGGAAAAGGCAAAAAAAAAAAAAAAAAAAAAGGGAGGAACGAATGAAGGTACATCCATCCATTACAGGAATGCACAGCTGTCCAGGTAGGTGAGGTTTGCCCAGGTGAATGGTGCTGTCGGCCCTGGACCCCCCAACAGTCCCTCCTCTGCCACCACTAAGGTCCCGGGGGGGGAGGTATTTATAAGACTGAGAAAAGAGAGGCTGGGGCTGCAGCCATGGCCTCACAAGCCAAGGAAGAAGGTCAAGCTGACACTCACACGCACAGAGTACAGCAGCTTTCTGCTCCATCTGAGAAAAAGATCCAGAAAACAGAGAAAGAGGAAAGATGTGTCAATTAGGTAAAGGTCTTTATTTCTCAGGGCATCAGAAACATCACTGAAGCCTGGGAAGACGGGCCCTCCATGGGAACACATGAATAGCGGCTGTAAGAAACTGGTCAGGACTGGTCTGGAGTTAGGGCATCTGAGGACACCAAAAGCAACTGCCCGAGAACAGCGTTGGACTGAGTTCAGACAGAGCTGGCCGAGAGGCTTGCTCCATAGGAAGGTGTCCCCTCCTCAAGCTAACCTGCTTGTATACAAGCTCAGCAAACAGAACACAGGTCTCTTGCTCCAAAGACCATTGCTTTCCACCAGATGCCTGTTCCTAACTTGCCTGAAAAGAAGGTATTTGCCTGCAAAAATAAGAGCTTTGGACGAGAAAGGCAATAGGGTCCTGATTACTGGTTTGCTTTAGGTCACTAAAAATAGCAGAACAGAAAACTAAGCAAGGGGAACATTTACGCATCCTTAAGTACCCAGCTAAAATGTCACACCCTCGGGAACACCTCTGGGCCCCAAGGTGGGGCTGGACTCCCCTGCTCTCAGGTTCTGTGGGCTTCACGTTTGTGAAATCTGTCACAGTTCTGATTAGATAAGTGCCTGGCGATGGTCAGTCTCCCTTACTGAACTCAAAGCTCACTGGGGAGAAGGACCACACCTGGCCTTGTCTGCTACCATTTCCCCGAAGCTGAGATAGCTCAGTTGGCCCCACACATACACAGGTTCCACGTTTGGGGACGCAACCAACTGTGGATCAAAAACAGTTTTTAAAAAATTTCCAGAAAGTTCCAAAAAGCAAAACTTGAATTGGCCTCACGTGGCAACTATTTACATAGTATTTCCATCGTACTTACAACTATCTCCATTGTGCTAGGTATTGTGAGTGATCTGGAGATGGTTTTACTGCAGATGGGAGGATAATGCAAAGATGATGCCATTTACATGAGAGATCTGAGCATCCTAGAATTTTTGGTGTTTTTCTCCTTCCCTTTTCTCCAAGGGACCGCCGTATTAAGCTTAAGCAGCCCACAGGCACCGAATGAATGAGCGAGAAACTCACATTACTGAGCCTCTGCAAGGACGGCTGCTCTCTTCATCTGAGCCACGAAATACCCTCCAAAGGGTGGAAATTATCTCTATTTTACCAGTGCGGAAACTGCTCGGTCCCAGCTCACAAGAGCTAGTATAAAGCCTGCAGGTTATTCCCAGCTGAAATCCCCCTTTAACTGCCTTCCAAGGGTTTTGCTCTGGACAAATGTGAGATTTAAGAATCAACATGTGAAAAAATACATATAAAAACCACTTCTCAATGAAGCCAAGGCTGACCACCAACCTCATTAAAAACCTGTAATTAGAATCCTTTCCCCTGCACCCCCCTCTCTTCCCACTCACATCCAATGTCCAAGTCCTTCTGATTAGTCACTAATTATTTTCCCTCCCCATCTCGTTCTGTCCACTCTCATTAGTATCAACCTAGTTCAGGCCCCGACCACCTAGAGGATGACACTGTCCTCTTTATCTGTCTCTCTCTGTATCCCACGGGTCCTCCATCAACTCCCCAAACAGCCAGGAAAGCAATCTGTGACAGTCTTCTGCATTTCCTGGGGCCCTCGGGCAAACTACTTAGCACACCCCCGTGCCTTCATATCCTTATCTGTAAAATGGGTCGTCAACAGGTATTTTTCAAATAATGCCAGCACAGCACACCGTGAGTGCTGCAGAAGTTCAGAGAAGGGGGAAAAAATCAGACCAAGGGGGACACTTCTGCTTTGAACTAAATAAGGAAGACCTGAGAAGAAGCATGGGCCAGAGAGGGAGAGGGGAGGCCCTGGGCAGGGAGTGCCAGAATTTCAGAACATCAGCACGGGAGCATCTGGAGAGAAGGCTGGAAAGATCTCTTGATAGCAGACGACCAGCTCCAGGCTCAGCTGTTTACCATTAATTTGCTAGACAAGGCGTTTCCTCTCCTATAAACAAGGGGTAATCAGACCTCCAGCTTCTGAGAGTAACATAACAGCACAGGACACGCTGCTGGACCACTTTTTTTATACTGGGTGGGGGGTCAGTAGAGAGGATCACTACTTCCCATTCAAGGCCAAATAATCTGAAGAAGAGCAGTGTGATTATAAACAGCAGCGTAAGTACTAGTGTTATTAACAGAGATGAGAAGGACTGAGAGCGCTTTTGCTACTGTTTTAACCGTCTGACAAGCCATATGATTAAACCCTGAATAAACATCTATTTACAAACAAATACGAGAAATAACTAATGAGGTTCTTCATCTCGTCAAAGAATGTCCCCCAAACTTCTAATTGCCACCGTTCAGCTTAGTTCAAGCTTCTAGAGAAGGTCAAACAGCAAAAAATTTTAATCACTCTTCATTTATCCAAACTGGCTTTGTCTCCTGTATGTCCAAGAATAAAAGCCTAAAATTCGATAATGACAAAATGTCTGAGAATGATTATAAAATTAAGTAATCTTTCCCTACAACTTTCTTAAGATAACGTTTTATTTCAGGCCCACTTTAGGCTCTCATTATTTCTGAGTCAGAATTGCTCTGAGTTAGTGAGACACAATTAAAACATAAGAATGCCTGTAGTTTACCAATAAACCAAAAAGTAAAAATGTTTTTAGTTTACCAAAAAATAAAAAGTGTATAAATTATCAGTATAACCACGAGCACAGCCTGTAACAGAGGACTGACAGTCAGCCCTGAACCCTGCAGCGCAGAGAGTCTCCAGCACCGCCCCGTAGACACCACGCTGGCACCGTCAGCCCAAGGGCTTCTGAGAAGAAAACAGCTTTCGCCGCAGCCACTGTCATTTAGAAAGTGATTTAAGAGGACAGTCCCTGCCCTTCCTGGCACTCCTAGTCTTTTCTTTTTTTTTCAATTGAAGTCTAGTTGATTTACAATGTTGTGTCAGTTTCTGGTGTACAGCGAAGTGATTCAGTTATACACATAACATTCTTTTTCAGATTCTTTTCCGTCATAGGCTGTTACAAGTGTCTGAATATAGCTCCCTGCGCTGTACAGTAGGTCCTTGCTGTTTCCTTCTTTTCTCAGCATCTGTTTTTAACACATCAGGCTGGGATTCCACCTTCCTCAACCCCACCCCTCCGGCCCCAGCATGGGAAAACTCAGCCTGTTCTATACCTCCGTCACTCACAAAAGGGGCTTGGCTTGGCGATTCTTGGCTTCATCCCCCAACCCGGGCTACTGAGAGGTAAGACGAGGTAACGTACAGGGTAACGTGGCAAAGGACACAAATGTAAAGGCCGAGAGGGCTCCCCCCAGATTGGTTTCACCGAGTGCGGGTCACTTGTCATAGCAGCTTGTGGGGTCTGCGGCACACGGCCACCTCCCCTCTCACCCTGACACACGCTCAGACAGGAGGGGCAGCTATCATCAAGGCCTCTGTCAGCACAGAAAGAACTGGGTGTTTTTTTCTTTCTTTCTTTCTCCTATTGACGTATAGTCAGTTTACAATGTTGTGTCAATTCCTGGTGCACAGCACAATGCTTCAGTCATACATGAGCATACATATATTCATTTTCATATTCTTTATGACCGTAAGTTACTACAAGCTATTGAATATAGTTCCCTTTGCTATACAGTATAAACTTATTTATCTATTTTATATTTATTAGTTAGTATCTGAAAATCTCAAAAGTCTCACTTTATCCCTTCCCACCCCCTACCCCCACCCCAGGTAACCGTAAGTTTGTTTTCTGTCTGTGAGTCTGTTTCTGTTTTGTAAATAAGTTCATTTGTCTTTTTTTTTTTTTTTTTTTTTTAGATTCTACATATAAGTGACATCATGTGGTATTTTTCCTTCTCGATGTGTCTTGTTATCAGCATCCCATCTTAGGCAGAGATACGTGTAGCTGCATGAACAGTCAAGAATCCGAGGGCAGAGCCTCATCACCACATGGCTGATGTTAAACCAGATCAGAGACAAACCAAAAGTAAGATGGCACCCGCCAATGGGGCCGTGGCAACAACAGCCCCACGGGGACTGGAACTGGCCTCAAGGAGACCCAGGGCCGGGGCCCCCAGCCACCCCAGGGGCACACGGGCACCAGGCTCTAACCTCCCCGACCTCTGCAGCCACAGTCAGTAAGCCAGCTCGAGACTCGTGCAAGGTGAACAACCTCCCCATTCTTGGTTCATCAAACAACTACTTCTGTTCTACAAAGAGAAGACGTAGCAGACGTGGCCTGCGGGTAAGCCCGCCTGGGTTTCCTTTCTCACAGAAACTAACCACGTCCACATCGAGCATGTTTCATGTTTAACATCAATACACTGAGGGTGGTGCAGGCGCGAGACACGAGTACAGAGAACCTGGTCCTCTTCCCATCCCACACGGTGCCCTCCGACGAGGAGGGAGGAGCCTAGCGGGTGGACAGTGCTGCTCCACACTGAGCTCTCCCCCTGCTGGAGCCCCTCTGGGTGGTAAATGTGTACAGGGCCAACCTGCCCAGGCCGCTGGCTCCTGGCTCCAGCTGGTCACCCTGGACAGACAGACACACACACACCTCCCTTCAGCCACATACACACTTGATGTTTTTTCACACAACCCTTCTACTTTAGATGGAGATTTGAAATTGCTCCCCAACTGTCTGGTGCTCAGAGAAGCCCCCTTTGAAATCAGCTACCTGGCAGGGACTGTCACCACTCCCTTAGACACCAGTGGGAAGTCTCAGGTGTGGGGAGAAGGGCAGGGGACAGACTCAAGCCTGGGAAGGGCCAGGTTTAAGAGCAGAGCTTTGAAATCCTGGTCCGTCTGCCTCACGGCTGAGGGAGAAGACAGGCAGATTCTATCGGCTCCAAACACGCAGGAGAAAGAGAGGCCAGAGGAAATGTACGTGGGGAGCCAGAGGAGGGGAGACACAGGCCTGCAGTTCCCAGACACCCTGGGCAGTCGTCTCACCTAGAGACGGGGGTGGGTGAGCCATCTGAGGAGGGAGGACCCAGGAGAGAATTAATGATGTGCGGGCCGGGGTAGAACTCTGGGGACAGAGCTGAGAGGTCAAGGGGGCAGAGGGGTCACCAAGAGGGTGGGAGGACGTGGCAGCCAACAGGTAAGCGAGATGTAGGCTGGGCCCCAGGAATCTGCTGTCGCTGTCCAGAGGTCGCCAACAGGGTGGTTCGCAGAGCATCAAACCACAAAGGTGGAGAAGCGACGTTCCCACCGGTTCGTGTGGATGGGGGGTGGGGGGTGGAGGCAGCACCTGCCCGATTCTAGTCCGAGACAAAGATGGAGACAAGAGAGGAAGGGGGAGAACACGATTTTCTGATCGTGAAGCCAAACGTATTTATGTAAAAGGGCTGCTGTGCTCTGTCCATCGATTACAGCCCGACTGGGGACTGAAATCTCCTGGCTTTTTACTAAATGACAGTGAGTTTGTCTCATCAAAACAAAGAGTGAGCCATCCCGTGTCACAATCCCATCCAAAATAAACCCTACCACCCTGGTAATTCCGAACGCCGGCGAGCCTGGGTGGGGAGTGTGCCTTCCGAAAGCTTGGCCACCCGGCGGGAAGAAGAGGAGTTTGCGGCTTGAGGAGGAAACCAAGGTCAAGGGGAAAGGTCATGTTACCGTGTTTGGGTTTGATCTTTCTGTCTGGAACGTCTGCGGAGTGGGCCAAGGGGCAGACAGAGGGGAATGAAGGGCGCAGGGAAGCCCACGCCCGTCTTTGCTCAGAAGGCAGCCGGGAGGGGGCGCAGGGAGGCCAAATGTGGGGACATCAGAGCCCTGTCCATGGGGAGGGGCGGGAGGGGTGCAGGAGCAGCAGGTGCAGATGAGGGAGGGGCAGGCTGAGAGGCAAAGGACAAAACCCCCAACATCAACATCCTCCGTGAAAAACCAGACCTGGCATCTCTGAGGTGATGCTGCGTGCGGGAGGGAGGGAGGATGAGACGGGAGGGCCGCACTGGCGGGGAAGGCAGGCTCCCACCACGCACAAACACCACGAATCCAGGCCCACTCAAAGGCAGGATCCAAACACGATGGGGACTAAACAACCAGCCGTGAACTGCAGGAGCGCATCAGGAGAGATGCTCCCAGACCGCGGTGAGGCCCTGACTGCCCTGACCGCAGGCCCGCTCGGGGCATCTTCCGGCTTCACAGACCCATTCAACCACTCGGCCCCAGCAAGGCTTCGAGTGCCAAAAGGACTGGCTGAAGGCTAGCTGTCTGACTCCAGCCTGCTTAAAACTACCCAGGATTGTCCAAGAAGACTAAGTCTGAACGCATGATCCGTGTCTGCATTTGCTGCCTCGGCTGTTACCCTGGGTGAGCAAGGAAAAAAATAATAATGCTAAAGGGAGATTGTTTTCCAAAGGCGCCATCCCGTTTATTATATTATTCCAACCCCCACGGACGTGCCCAGGAGGCAGCAGCCTTGTAGACAAAGCCATGAGTCCTGCCCGGGCAGCCTTTCCAGTGTCTGCAGGGGAGACGGGGAGAGGCTGTGAGGCCGGAAAGGTTGGCGTGGCCTCTGGGTGTTGCGGGGAGGGAGGTGGGACAGGGGCCCTTTGTCAAAGTTGTATTTTGAGTCTTGGTAACTTGTGCCGGGAAAGAAACCTTCTTGGCCCAGAGGGTTTTCACCTAATTCCAGCCACAATGACAGAAATAACCTCCATGCCTCAGCTTTTCCTCCCCAGCAGAGCTGACCAAATAAACACAAATGTGTCTTGAGATACAAGATCTCCTGTTTTGGAGGGAAAAAATTTTTTTTCACCAAAAAGTAAGGAATAACAGGAGGGTAAGTGTTAGGTTTCATACAGAATGAGAAGCTGGGGGTGGGGGGGACATGGACAGTGTGACACTCGTCTTACTTGCCCACCTCCCAAAATAAAATATATATGATTCTGCATAATGGCTACTTAAACCTCAAGATGACAGCAACTAAATGCCAAAAACTAAAAATACAATCTTTGTACTTACCAGCTACTTCAGTGTCCCATTTAATACACACGAAAACACTACTGGTCTTTATGCACCAAAATTCTCTAGGGAAATGGAATTCTCAGGGATTGAATGCTTCAATCTGGAAATGAAGGCTTCCACTCTCCCTCAAGGCCTCTCCATCTTCTGAGGCCACGGACCCTTCCCCTCCCCTGGAGTGCAAATTAGCACCTGGGGTCAGGCGCGTCCCTTCCGTGAATTCTGTGGGTCTGATCGTCTGCTGGGGTGGACACCCTCTCACCCCCACACCACGCATGGTGTTTTCCAACTGACAGGCTCGACCGTGGGCTGGGATGAGTCACTCGGACTCCTAAAACCACACTGCGGGTAACACAGAGCAGAGGAGCGGCCAGGGGCCTGGGCTGGGGTCGAGGGGACAACACAGATCTGCACGAGCACAAGGAGAGGCCTCTCAGCCTGGATAAACTTGCCAGAGCACTGATTCTCAACAGCTCCTGACAGCTCTTCCCAGTGCACATCCCTAATCCAAGGCGGAGAAAAGCACCGAGTAGCCCAAAGACTGGGGGTTCCCAAGTTTCACCCAACGGAAGAAAGGCTTGCAGTGCTTACATGATGGAAAGGCTGGGGCTCCTCCCAGCAACTGATTCACGGGGTCTCGGGTCTGGAGGAGCAGTCTGCATTTTAATCCGATGCCCCAGAGATGCAGATACAAAGGGTCTTAAGACCCATGAGAAACACTGAGGCATTTAACCTAATTGGTTCTCAGCCCTGAATGTGTATCACAATCAGCTGGGGCCATCATCCCCTGAGATTCCAGGAAGGCGGCCTGGGGTGAGGTCAGCTTTAAAAAAAGGAAAAACACGACCTCAGGTGAATCTGAGACGCGGCCGGGTCAGGACCCACCGCTGACGCTGACGAGGCCCCGGCAGTGCTGGAGTGGCTGGTGTGGTACCCAACAATCACCGACGGCTCCCACCCGCAGGGCACCTCCAGGGTGAAGCCATTTTTGCCCTGAGATGGAAACAGAGCAGTCTGAGGGCTTCCGCAGACTCTGGCAGACAGGCAGGACAGCAGGCGGAGGTCAAATAAAGCTGTTTTGTTGTGGAGTAGAAGATGGGAAAGGAATGGGGGGAAAGAGGCAGGAAAAGGATGGAAAGGGGACCGTTTGAATCTAATCTAACTACCTCCTTCCCATTTTTAAAATAAAACCAATTCTTACACCCCTCTACCTGTAATATCTGGGTTATTAAGACAGACACGTGAATTTCAGGCTGGGTAAAACCCGTTTTCTGTACTTAAGCTGTGGATTTAGCCCACGGCTGAAGCTCAGACTGTAAGGACCCCCTTCTGGCCTAAATACTGTTCAGGACCTCAGCCCCCTCAGGGACTGTGTAGGCTCTGTTAGATTCTTAAATGAGTGACTCCCGGCTCCAATTTAACTTACGTGAGCTTTCCCTGGAGATTAAAATGCAGACTCCGGGGATCGTGCTCTGGGAATCCTAATTGTGGAGTCCTTGGGGAAAGTGGGAAATACGCGATTTTAACAAGGATTCTGAGGCAGGCGGTCCCAGAGCCCACCTGGAGAAGCGCCACCCCCAGGGAAGGAGGGAAGACCGGAATCCAGTCTCAATCTCCAACTGGAAAGAATTCCTGTTCTCGTGGTACCTGAAATCCCCTTTATCTGTGGTCTGATGATCAGCAGGACATTCTAATTTGCTGAACTTGGCCATTTTTCTCCATCCTCCCTTTTACACCTACAAATACGGTTTAGCCCCCGTGGTTGGAAGGCCTCTGGGACCGACTATAGCTTGTGTCTCTTGGACAGGATTCTTCCTTCAGCTCTACCTATGATGACTTAACCCCAGTGCCTGACGTGCAGAGCAGCACAGTAAACGCTTCTAGGCTGTGTGAACTCAATGTAGAAGTTCCTGTGTGCTTCTTTCTAAGAGCTGAAAATGCATTATGAAGATCAGATCACACCTAATGCCACGGCAGTGCTGAGCCGCTCATCTCTGACTGGTTCTCCTGCCAGTCATCTCCCGCTTTCTGAATTAATTTTAATTCACGTAATTCAGTCTGCCCCTCTAGGCTTGAAAAAGGGGCTGCAGACCTTGCACCCCATGACACAGCGCCATCCACAGCACTCGTACGAGTCAGTGACCAAAACGGGGGCTCTCCTCTTGTATCGGTTTCTCGCTGAAGTTTAAACAGAAGCCAACGGCCCCAAGGGCAAAGCCTGAGAAATCGTCCCATTCATTCACTCGTTCATTTCTCTGATCATTCATGTAGCTAATAATTAACAGACCCTGGCGGCTTATGTCCAGCTACATGGCAGAAGGTGAGGAGAAAAAGGTAAGGAAGGCAAGTCTGTGCCCTCCATGATCTCGGGAAGCAGTGGGGAAGGGAGGTACCTTCAGAAGAAGCCCAGTGTGGTGTGACACCCAACACTGGCAACCTCACCAGGGTGGGGAGAGTCTGGAAGTGGGAAGGGCAGGTTGATGACCTAAACTTTATTTGCCTCCATTGACTTTTTACAGTGAACCATACGCTGCTTTTATAATTAAAAAAAAAAAAATCCCAAGATGAAATAAACTTGGAAACACAATGGGTCAGTGCAATTACTGAAGGGTTTTAGAAGGAGGGAGCATCGTCTGTGGTCCTCAACACTTAATGTGGAATTACCAGGCGTAAACTGCCCAGAGCGCACTCTGGTCCCAGCCGCAGAATACTGGTGACTGGTCCCCCACCTTCTGTCTTCCGGGTCCGCCTGGACGGCTCGTTCCCATGCTAGACACTGATCAGACACACACACATTATGACCAGAGCTATGAAATTCCCCATTAGTTGTATCATAGTCAGCTGTCCAAGACATACATCCCAGCTTGATCGCTCACAGCCCTTAGACCTGGCAGGTCCGGCAGGAAACTCTGATCGCTGCTGTTTCCTCCCAGAAATGGTGTTTTTCCAGCGTTCCTCTGACCTTGCAAAGAGTCCAGGGAAAAGCACAGAACAAGCAGCGCCGTGTGCTGTCAGCCGCTCTGGCATCGCTTCCGCCGTTACAGATGACCTGCCGGGTGCCAAGTCCAACGGAAACTTCCCAGCCCACGTTTACTGACTGTTCCGCCCAGCCTTCCTGGACGTGCTTCCCGGACTCTGGTTCCCAGGCGAGCTCTCCCGATGCGCCTGTTTCTCTCCCTGCTCCTTCTCAGTCACTCTCTCAAGTCTCTTTTCTCCAGTCCTTCACGACGGTGCTCCCCAAAGTCCTGCCTGGACAGTCCCGTCCAAGACAACAACTCCATCCATTAATCTGAAAGCTTTAGCCCATGAGGTCAATTCTCCGGGATGTCTTCCGTGATGACCCGGCAGCCACTCTCTCGCTCAGCCTTTTCTGCAGTTCATTCAGCGCTACTGACAAACCCTCCCACTAAGCCTTCTCAGAATCTCCCTCTGCGTCCCCTTCCCCAGTGATACTCTGCACGCCTCGTGCCCTTCACGGCGGCAGCTTCAACCATCACCTGCACACGGATGACTCCCAAACCTTCCTCTCCTGCTAACATGTCTCCCCTGAACCCGTACATTCAGCTACAGCCCCATTTAGATCTTCCAAAAGCTGGGGGGCGGGGATAGCTCATTGGCAGAGCGCATGCTTAGCGCACACGAGGTCCTAGGTTCAATCCCCAGTACCTCCACTAAACATAATAATAAATAAATAAATAAATCTAATTACCTCCCCCCAAAAAAATAAATTAATGAAAATCAGTGTGTTCATTTAAAAAAAAAAAAAAGGCATCCTTCCCTCCACGTGTCCACAAATAAACTCATTTTCCCCTCAGATCTGGCCCTCTCTGGGGTCTCCCGTCTCCCCCATGGAGGGAAGTGGTTGTCCACCCCAGACCCAGGCCTCTCCCTCACCCTGCCCCTCAGTACCATTTTCCCTGCTCCCACTCCCATCCCTCCATCCCCCACAGGGGTGCCAGGCCTTCTGCATCCAGGCTGCCCTGATCAGCCCCGCGCTCCCTGCTGGTGCTGAGTGAGCTGAGTTACTCCCTTGCTGGAAACCCTTGCATAGCGCCACCCCCTCCCCCAAACCAGGCTTTCAAGGAAACACTCCTGGGGCGAGCACACAGGCCCAGCCATCTGCCTCTCTCCAGCCTCGTCTCTTGCCACACAGGATATCTTGTGTTTCCCAAATCCTTTGCACTATTTCAAACCTTCAGACACACACTTGTGCTACATCATCTGCCTGGAAATGTCTCCACCTGCTCCTTGCTCCTCAGAGCTTGGTAAATGTCATCTTGCCCAGTAAGCCTTCTTAATACCCCTCTCCTCCCGGGAATGATGGGGCCCCTCCCTGGCTCCTTCAGTCACACCTCTGACACCGCCCTGTCACCCCAGATGGACTTGGTCCTTCCACCCCTGCCCGCTAAATCTCTGTCACTAATCTGACTTGCCATCCTAGCTCCCAGCACAGCACTTGAACACCTGGTGCCGGTTAAATATTCAAGAGATGAATAAAACTCAGTCTAAAAGTGTCCTGCTCTCTGTCCCTTATCTCAGGGAAGCACACATTCCAGCCAGGACTTCACCAGTGCCTGGTTGTACATTTCACCGTGAACCATGCCACCTTTATTTAGAACACTTCTTTGAGTTTATTTTTTCCCGTTGGATCCTGGAGGAAGGTCAGAGCGGCTGCTGGCACAGCCAAGAGGGATTTTAGAAAGAAGAGCAGCTTCGACTGGCAGGAGGGGAGCACTCCAGAAGACCAGAGCCGATGGCCGCAGGGAGCCCTCTGCATGCTCCAACTGGTCACACCTGCAGGCTGGCTGGTCCCTGGTAGAGCTGAGGCGGGGGCCTGGATGTGGAGTCCGTGTCAGATGGGGAGGGGAGGGACACTCATGACCCACGCGGTTCCGCAGGGTGCCTGCCACCCCCCCCCCCGGCTTAGCTAGGGCCTCTGCCCGGAGGGATCTCAGCGCCCCTCTCCCGGGTGCTACTCAGGAGGGGGGGGGCCCTGCCTTTTGTTGTGGCCGAGCGTCAAGTGCCTGGCTCGGGCCCCCCCACGTCTGTCCACACGCCCAGACCCCGTGTTCATCTTGCCCCGCCCCATCGGCCCTGCCTCTTGGTTCACATTCTGCAAGACCATCAAACAAAGGGTGAACAGCAGAGGCAAACGGTCGACGCGTGGACCGCCGCGTGGTGGCACTTGCCCCGAGCACCTTCACAAACAAAACCTACGTCGGGTAAGTACAGAACCGACCGCTTCACAGGCCCTGAAACGCCCTTGAGCGTTTTACGCCTGGCCCGCTTCTGCCCCGGTTCCTTCCCCATGTACCCCCATCTCCACAAGGCCCGGGGCGTGACCGTGCCTCCCTGACTTATTTCGACACAAGAATCCGACATCAGGTAGAGACTTCTAAATCGCTGACTCACCTCTTTCGTTACTCTGTCTGGTTGGCCTTTAACGTCTCACACCCTCTGGAAACCTCCCACCTTGCTGGTTACCTGGCCGGTTACCTGGCCGAGGCCAGCCCTGCCTTCCACGCCTACAGCGCCCTGTTGTGCTAAACAGGCCACGTCATGTTTCCCCCAGAAAGTCGAAAAGGCAAGAGTTAGTGATGCATCCGCCTTGTTAAAACATTTAAATGTTTGACAACAATGGTAAGGACGGTGCCCACAAACCTATGTTAAGTAAGTGAAAGCAAGACCCACCGGCCATGAGAGACAAAGCCACACCCGCTTCCCAGGGACCCGGGACCTTCACATTATCTAATCTCTTTCCTCTTCTTTCAAACATAAAACCCTTGACACTCTCAGCATTTGGCTTTCCTTGTTCTATGGCAATACACCAATCTTTTGCCAAGACAGCACAGCAGTTACCCTAGAAGTGTTACCTCGGAGCTTGCTGAGAAAAAATTCAAGTTAAAAAACCTCACGCATCTCGCACAGGTTTTGTGCTATTAGCAAACGGGAGCCCATCCATCTGTGTCTGGCTGTATACGTTTGTATTATGAACTATCGTTGACACTCATAAGCATTAAAAAAAAAAAAAAGACCTGGGTCCAAGGCTTTTCCAAACTGAAAAGATTTAAGAATCGTAATTCATTATTAGCTTTGAGCAGGTGTGTTAGATTGAGGACACTGTCAATACTTACAAAGCTAATCTAAAACCCCAGCGTTTCTATATACAATCCTCAAGTGTCGGTTCTGAATCCTGCCCCTCGTTCCCTCTTTCCTCCTCCGCTCCCTCATCCCTCTCTGAGACGTGTCTTTTCTGGCTTAATTGGCTCAGAGCACTGTCTGTGCTCACAACAGCATCTTAAGCCGTCGCCATCCTCGTGGAGAGGTGCCATCCGGCCCTCGGCTGCCTGGAGACGCCCTGTCTCTTGGCTCAAGCCCGATTCACATGACAAACGAGGTGACCTCAAAATCCGAGGGAAGCCACGTGGCCACTCGCCCTCAACAAGCACTTTTACAGCTGGAGACTGTCAAGTCGGTACCCTGGTCAACTGCCTAAACAGCGAGTGGAGACTAGCATCCCACGTGTTGGGATTTTGTTTTATTTCAGGAGAGACCGCTGCAATTATTTTTGTGTCTTCAACTCAGCCCAGTCCGTGTAAGTCCAACACTGCTTTGTATTATTTAATAATTTTATTTTGGTGGTAATTAGGTTTATTTATTTTTAGAGGCGGATACTGGGGACTGAACCCAGGACCTCATGCACGCTAAGCATGCGCTCTACCACTTGAGCTACACCTTCCCCCTTGTTTTGGAAAATCCAGCATCTGGCACTGGGCGTAGCAGGTGAAGGCTGAGCGAGTGACCCACGCGGGGCGGGGGTGGGGGGAGAACCCAGACCAACTGAGGAGCTTACTGACCTACAGAATACATTCAGAGGTGTTGATCTCAAACTCAGAGGGCACATCTCTATGACAAACCTGCTAATTCAAAAACAGAGGGAGAGAGAAAGTTACATAAACTCACAACCTATTCAGCACAGTCACAATTTTTCTGATAAGAGGAAAGCAACCTCTGAATTACTTAATAAAGAGTAACAATCATTTTTCACTCTTTAATTAAGAGTAACAGCAGTTTTATTAATTAATATTAGATTAACAACAGTTTACTCTGTTACACTTCTTTGGAATTGCTCCCTGAGGCAGATTTTGAGTAACATAAAGGACCGTCAGTGTCTTTGTTTATTTCCTAAATTGGCATTAGGTAATGTTTGGATGTTTTTTAAAATCCAGTCCACTATAAAAAGTGAAACCACTGGTCTGAGGAGATGCAAAACAAACTGAGAGAGATCCAAAACCATTGTCAGCCAAGGCACTGTTGTCAAAACTTCCCTTTGGAGTTAGCAATTTGTATGGGGGGAGGGTATAGCTCAAGTGGTAGAGCGTGTGCTTAGCATGCGCCAGGTCCTGGGTTCAATCCCCAGTACCTCCATCAAAAAACCAAATAAATAAATAAACCTAATTACCTACCCCCTGCAAAAAAAAAAAAAAAAAAAAAAAAAAAATTGTGACATTAATTTGTGATAGATTTTTCAGGTTTATTTGAGAAAATATCACCGATGTTTCTTTATAGTACCAAAAAGGGAGGGAGGGTCTCTTGGCAAAGTGTATTCCAACCCTTTCAGTGTTCTACGCATGCTCACATTTAAACAATGCTCCCTGGAAAAAAACAAAAAAAACTTTGTAGCACAGAAAGGTGATGAGAAAACATGACAGAAGCCCAATTTCTTTGCACCCTTCACTTTGAAAATAATTATTATTGTCTGGAATTAAAATGTGAGCTGCAGGCAATTATCTTTTTTCTATTATTAACCCCTCTTCCTAACAAAAGAGAAGGTAAGGGTTAGGACAGAGAAAGGGCTCATGACAGGAAAGCAGCAGCGTGTGCAAAGGCCGGGGGTGGAAATGACCTGGCTCTCCACCTACGCGGCAGAGTGGCCAGGCACTGTGGGCTTCACCCCGCGTCTCCTGCCACACTTTAGCAGCGACTGTGACAAAGAAACTCACCTGCTAAAACCATGGATTAAGTCTAGAGCGGGAGCAGGTGCTAAGCAGAGCGAGCACTAACCCCGTGGCACATCTGCAGTCTGCAGGGGCTGAAACTGGCTTCTGCCACACTTCTGGTGTGGGTATATGTAGTTATTACAAAAAACAAAAGAAAAAAAGGCTAACTGTTCATAGCCAAGTAGGAGGGCTTCTAGACACACCGGATTCCTTGCTTGCCAGAGAGAGCCTTTTTTCACGGCACACTCAGAAGCACCAAGACTTGACGGTACATCAGGTCGTTTCAGCAGGCTTCCAGATGGCCTTAGATTTCATTAAGCAAACCCACAGCTACAGACCACAGACACTGGTCAGCAGCTTGTGGTCGGACAGAAGACAGCCAGCCCAAGCATTTCGGCAGAGTCGAGCATCTCAACTTGGCAGGACGACCATCCTGCTGGTAGACGAGCCGTCCATCTGCTTACTCGGAAGGGATGTCCGGCTGCCAACGATGATTTGAACTAAAACTATCTTTTCGTTTCTTGCTAACTCAGGTTTGCAAAGTAATTCGCAAGGATTTCATGCGGTCTCCTGCCATGTTTTTTCTGCAGGCAGTATGGTTTGCTCCATATGAGAAATAAACTCACCCCCTCTTTGGTGGGGTTTGCTAACGCTGATCAGGGTCCCCATCACGTCACCCATCCCCACCTCACCTTCACAATTTTTGCCACACTGGCAGAGCACTTGTGTTATGATTTACCTCATTCTTTTCATTTGACTTTTCTAATGGGAGGAAGATTCAAAAATTTTTGAATCACTAATATGAATACAAAGCTATTACCACTGCCAGATACAGAAGATAACAGTGCAACAGAGCATCATTAAATTTTACAGAAAGCAACCCAAAGGAAATACAATTTTTCTAAAGGAAGGAAAAAGGGTACAACTTCCTCACTACAACTCAATATTAAAAATTGCTGTTTTGCAGCACCACTTAAAATGCTCTCTTATAGTGCTCGTGGCATATGCTTCACACTTTGGGGAAAAAAATGAACTAAATGGATAATGACACAGTACTGTGACGTAAGTCAAATTACAGCATAGACTATAAAACTCAAATTACTAACCCTTCAGGCAGGATTCACAATGCATTAGGAAAGTCTGCCCCAGATGCGTGGGTAGCAGGATACTACAATAGGGTAATATCTCTTCTCACATATCCAGAGACCATTTGCCTGGAACAGCTAAGAATCAGTGAGCAGAGAAAACAGGCACAGAGTCCAAGCATTAAAGTGTACACACTTCACCATAGAAAATAGCATCAGATCTTAATCTGAAGTCCATGTGCTTTTTTTTGGCCAGTATTTTCATCACACATTCATGTACTAATTTTATATACTCCCATCATTCTTTAATCTATGGGGAAATACCAGGTTTCTTTAATCCTATATAGATTTTAGCTAATTTGTCTGATTAAAAAAAAAAATAACTGACCAAGTTAGGACATGAGAAGCCGGTCAGTGTCCTGGCCTCTCTCTGGGTTTGCACGGAGCAAGGTCCAGCAACCCACCGGTGGAGGGGTGGGAGGGCGCGGCTGGCATGGAGGGGCAGGTGGAGGCTCCACCCCCAGCCCTCTCTGCCCAGCACATCTTGTCATTCTGGGGACAGAACCGTTCACACTGTGCTCATCCCAGGAAAAAGTCCCCACAGTCTGTCCCCAACCCATCAGCCCTGACCTCCTCCTCCCCCTCCCCCAGCTCACACTTCTCCTTTCTGACTCCACACTCAATTCTCTTGACTTTGTTCTTGAAACTTCAGAGAGCGACACCACAGCAGTCAGGGTCTGGAGGTCCTGGTGGCTCTTCCTGGCCTGGGAAATGAGCCTGGAAAAACTCCTCTCCTCTTCATTTGCAGGTTTCTTTTGGTGAGGAACAGGAAACTTGTCTTTTCTCCCTCCCTTGAGCAAGGGAATGTCAGGAGAGGCAGAATTTTGCCCTGGGAATGGAAGCCAACTTGAACTTCCGTCAGCTCGAGCCTCTCAGGCTTTAAGCTGGAATATCGTGGAGGTTTCCCACCTCCCATGTGGGCAGGTGCAAGGCCGCTGGAAGCTGAGCAAATCCGTGCTCCTGACCACGGGACGCTGATAGGGGCAGGCTGCAAAGTGGGCACAGCTAAGAACTTGCTCCTTGGTGGTGCAAGCAGGGTGGGTGGGCCAGCAGGTGGACCACCAGGGCTGGCATCCCCAGGGAGCTTCTTAGCAATGCAGAAGCTCCAGACCCAGTGCATCAAAATCTCCATTTTAACATAATCCTTTGCTTTCGGTAGCCTTTCCCTCCACTGTCCAGCAATGCTCTCTGGCAAATCAGGAACCCAGGAGGCCAATAAAGAGCCCAGTGTGACAGCAGCCAGCGTTGGCTGTGGCCCTGCTACAACCCAGCTGCGCAGGACTCAAAGGAACAGCCTCGGATGATGGAGGAGGCCACCTCTGCCGGGGCTGTCGGCTCACAGGGGCCTCCAGACACGAGCCCCAAACCCTCCCAGATGCCTGCATCCCTGCCAAGTAGGGGTCCTCAAGCTGCCTCTCTCAGGCTGCGGCCTGTGTAACTTTGACTTAACTACTCAGCTGCCTTGGAGATTCACATTAATGGGATTTTATCAGCAGAAGGTGAGAGAGGAGACTCAGGGAGATTGTCCTGATCTGGAATAGCTCAAGACCTGTGTTCCTGTGGGTGAGACTGAAACAGTGACCTTCTTCTGCTCAGTCATCTGTGCGTTTTTTTCACCACTACAAAGAAAGCTCCCTCCACCCCCGCCACACACGCACACACACACATGTACACACACACGAGCCAGAGCGAGGTCTGCCAGCAGGGGAAGGGGCGGTTCACCCGTCCTCAGCATTTCTCCAGGAGCCTGATGAAAAGCGGAGGGGCTGCAAGGTCCTTCCCCAAAACTCCAACAACCGCAGGAGGAGAAGCTGAAAATGAGGGGGAAACAAAGGTGGGGGGGGCGAGGTATCCCGGGGAGAGAAAACACTGTGTCCTGATACGACCTCAGAGAAAGCTTTCCTTCTTCCAGCAACGCACTGGAAGGCGTTAAGCGGACGCGAGGGAAGAGGCAGGGGGCCCTTCTTCCTCCTCTGAATGCTGGAAAAGCAGCAGCCGCCATGGGAGCCGGTAAAACTGCTGGCTGACGATGCCGCCTGCCCACAGAGCGTCCTGTTCCACCAGCGTTGGTGACGGGGCTGGAGGCTCTGTGTTCAAGCTCTTAGGTTTTCTCTCCTCCCAAATAACTCAGCTCACACGTCTGCTCTTTCTTAGGCTTTACGACTGAGTCAACTGCCAAGACAGGAGAGGGTAGCTGCGAAAACGTGCACCCGAGACAGGGGGACGCAGGACAGCCTCAGCTGCACCACGGGCCTCCGATGCCCACCCCCGCCACATCCAGGGTGAGGGACACCATCCGTCAACGACATCTGTGCTGAGTGCAGGGCACTGCCTGCCACCATGTCCCAGGGCGGCCACTCTTTAGGGTGTCCCGTGACCTAGAGCTATGGCTGATGGTCAACTTAAAAAAAAAAAAAAAAAAAAAAAAAAAAAGAGCTGGGTCAATCAGTCGTCGTTTAGAGCTGGCAACCAGATGTCCTAGCAAGGGGGTGAGAGGCCACAGCACAGCAGGTCTGGAGAGGCTGGTGCCACATCAGGTCCACGAAGACAGGCCACGGGACTCCGAACATGGTATATGACGTGAGCTCCGTGGCAATGCTTCTAGAATGTTGGTTCCAGCCCCACCTTTATAATCAAACCCCTTTATCTAAGCTGAGCTGGGCCCCTGCAACCAAACATGCCATTGGAAAACAAGCCCCCAAAATCACTTTTTTTCAAACACACTGTAAATCAACTATCCTTCAATTGAAAAAATTTTTTTCCACTTTTTCTAGTACCTTCAAGGTAAGAAATAATTCTCATAAAACGAAAAAAGAACCCTAAGTCAAGAAAGTACGGCTCGGTCTAAAGACAGTTTCTAATTTACAGGATCTGCTAGGTGGCAGGAATTTTAAAAGTGGGGGATAAAATCATTTTTTCTTCACTGCGTTTTCAAACAAATACTGATGGTCATCACTGTCTTTTAACAACAGCCCGCAAGAAAATCCTGCATCTGGTCCTTGGGGTTTCTGTGGAGGACATCAGACAGGAAGGGCCAGACCTAAGGTTCACTGGGAAGAAACCTACAGATTTTTGTAGGAACACAAAACAAAACACAAAGCAGGTGTGTAATACGAGAGAAAGAAAAGGATTATCATGTTTACAAACAATAGGGAGTACATGTGGGCTTATCCTGGGGAAATTAAACCAGAGTCCTTGCAAGCACTGAATTCCATCCCTCAAGACACAGCCTCTGGGAGCTGCCACTTAAACTTAAAGTAATTTATCAAACACGCTCCAACAGGCAGTGGGACCAGCCCACTGGGGAAGGCTCGAAGGGCTTTAAAACACAAGGTTAAACCAGGGCACTCATTTAAAAGTGAAAGGCTAAACAGGATAGAAATACCCTATTGAAGTGCTCAATGAAAAGGAAACATTACAGTGAAATCTGGAAATCAAAATAAACTCACAAATGTGCCACACAAATTCAGGTGGGCAGACCTGACCACGGCTTAGTTAGAAATAAAAGGACAACACACAGGTCCGTTCACTGCAGGGAGGCGGATGCTCACAGGAGCACCCCTGGTACCGGGGCCACCGCCGGGAGAAAGCAGTCCTTCCCGGGGCGGCTCCCCTGACCTCAGCAGCCCGCAGGATTGGGACACAGGATGAACCACCAGCCCTCACTGTCACACCCGGTAACATGAAGAGGCAAGCTTGTGGCTTTCCCAGTCCACTCTCCACCACTGTGAATCAGAGCAACCCCACTTTGAGAAAGTTGGCGTCTCAAAAACTGTGCCGTGGAATATTGGAGGAAACACCTAAAAGGTGACTGAGCTTTTCAGTATGGCCTTAATTTCACCCTCAAATGGACGGGTAGCTTTCCTGCAAGCATCAGGGGAAAAGCACCTCTGGTAGCACGCAGCCAGCTGTACTTACTGAGAACGGCCCCCGGCGTCAGAAGAAACAAACGGACAATTCGAGTGGAATCTTTTTCTTACCATTCCGGGATACGTCAAGTTCGACCAGCTGCATGAAGTTTGCTATTTCTGGAGGGAGCCGCTGAATTTCATTATCACTAAGTCCAAGCTTTCGTAATTTGACTAGCTGGAAAAATTGCTGAAAGACAAAACAGTTCCATACAGATCTCACATATAGTTGCAATGCAAACTTTTTTGCCCAATATGAAATTTAAAAAAGTTACGTCTTTTAAAAATGAGGACGGCACCAATGTCAATTTCCTGATGTTGATATTGTACCATAGTCACGTGACGATGTTACCGCGGGGGTAAACTGAGTACACAGGACATCTCTGTGCTATTTCTGCAACTTCCTATCAATCTACAATGATTTCAAAATTAAAGCTTTTTTAAAAATGAATAACTAACTCAATGAGAACAGTAATTACTCCTTTCTGCTATCCAGTTAGGTGGTGACATTTTCTACTAAGAAAAATTGATGCTAAGACAACATTAAAGATATTTGAAAATTAGAATAAAATATTTTTCAAACATTTTTAAAAGACATTACAGTGCATCAGAAAATATATAAATATTCCACAACCGTGTGGAGGAGAATCATTTCTGACCAATCTAAAAAAGAGCCTGCTCTGGATAATTCCATTAACCACGGCACTCTGAGCACATGCCTGTGGCCCCACACCCTCTGCAAACGGTACTCAAATGGCATTAAAGGAATTTGTAGAGAGATGAACACAGACATAAAAATATGACAACAAGGCGCGAAGGCAACTCAAAATGAGAGGGGACAAGAAGCAAAGTAGACATGCAACAAAATCCTCGAAGCCAGAAAACAGATCAGCAAAGGGTAGCCAACGGAAGAATCAAAACACAGCTGAGATGGAAGCCTGGCGTGAGCAGCCAATCACAGGTTAGGTCCAGGTACTGCTGAAGAAAGGAGATCTGGCTGAAGATGGACATAAGGATGGCTGGTCCCCATAACCCCTTCTCTACCCTGCACAACCAGGCAAGGCACCAGAAAGCATGGCTAAGGGAGGGGCGTGGTACCCTACTGCACACGGGGGTTGGGGGGGTGGTGTCAGAGGCTGCTCAGTGCTAACAACCCCCCCTCCCCGCACCCAGGTTCCAGGTGGGGAAACAGGCTCACGGTGCACTGTCAGGAAGCCCCACATTCCAAGCCCCACCCAGGCACACTGGGCTTCCAATCATCTTTTTTTTTCCCCTTCAAGTGCCTGGATCTCATTTAAACAGAGGTGAGGTTCTCCTGACGCTGGAGGACAAAAAGCCCTTAACATGCAAGAGAGTGGGTGTCCACACATCCCTCAGAAGAAACAAATACGAGGGCGGGGGCAGGGAAGACTTCATCAGCCTAAAATGGAATGAATACCCAGGGAAATTAGAGACAGAGAAGCTGTGTGATGCTAAGAGGCAAGCTTCGAAGAATAAGCTCTCAGAAATTAGATGCTAGTGCAACATCAATGTAAGAATCAAAAAAAGAAAAAAGAGAGAGATGAAAGATAAACCTAACAAAAAGTCCCTCAGAAAGTAGAATAGAAAGACAATGAGATGGAGAAACAGGAGAGGAAAAGATAGGAAGAGTAAAGGATCGGACCGCAAGGCGCTAACTACAACGAACAGGTATTCCAGAGAGAAGACACAGGGACGGCAGAGGACACGTTTTCCAGTCTGAAAGGGCCCACGACAGGGACAATGAAACGAATGAAACAGAGTACAGAGGGATACCAAGGACTATTATAAAATTCCATGACTCCAGAATAAGAAGATTCTAAAGCTTCCAGAGACCAGAGGGTGGGGGCAGGGGGGTCATAACAAAGGACTAGGAGTCAGAACAGCACTGAACTCAACAGCAGACTTGAAAGTAAGAAGCCAATGGAGCAATGCCTTTAAAAGGCCATGAAAACATTATTCCCAACCTAAAGTTACATACCCAGCAAACTATCAACCATGTAGGGCGACAGAATAAAGATGCTTCCAGACATGCGTGGTTTCACAGTTTACCTTCCGTGCACCTTTCTCAAGAATCCATCACAATGTGGAAGTAAATCTAAAAGGGGGAGGAGCTGAGATCCAGACATCAGAGAACCAGCAAAACAGAGACAGAGGAAATTCCCTGGATAAAACAGTGATGGAATTCCAAGGCGTCAGCAGAGCAGTAGGTCCTAAGAGCGATCAGCCTATATGGAAAAGAATGTGAGGGCTCCCAGAGGGGAGCTCTGGAAAAAAAACTAAAATAAAAACACACGTGAGGGCTTAGCCGAGGTGCTTGGAAGTATCGAGATCTGCTTGGTGATAACTTAGAAACTGAAATGGGGAGGGGGCAGGGTATAGCTCAGTGGTGAAGTGTGTGCTCAGCACGCATGAGAGTTCCTGGGTTCCATCTCCAGTACCGCCATTAAAAATAAATAAATAAATAAATAATCCTAATTAACCCCCCCCAAATTTTTTAAAATAAAAAATAATTAAATAATAATTAAAAAATAAAAATAAAATAGTTGGACAAAAAAAAAAAGAGAAATTGAAATAGAGAAAACAAAGCAAGCAAAAAAGGAGAGTTATTAATTCCAGGAAAAATAAATAGTATAAGACATAATCATAGCAGAAATAATAAGATTTGGTTGTGAACAATACTTCAATAGTCATAAGATTTTAAGACATATATATTTAGAACAAAATTTTTATTACGTCAATATTGAAAGGATGTGAAAGAAACTCTAAGTGCTAAAGACTCATCTTCCATAGAAGAAAATCAATAAATAGCTAAAAAGTGGGGGTAGGAGAACAAACTGTAAAAGCAAGCCATTTAGGGATGTGGAGGCAGATGTCCGTAGACACACCAAGAGCTGGGGGTTCTCAAAACCCAGAGCCTGGAGTTGGGGGAGGGGGGCACGAGGCTGCAACCCCTCACTGATCCTGATGCGACTTCTTGGATTTTTCAAAAATTACTTGCATATATTACTTTGGTAAAAACAGAACTTGAATTTATAAAGGAAAAAGGCTCTGCTAAGAGTACAGGGCGCTCCAAATGATAATTTTGAAGGATGCTCGCATTTAATAAGCTTCATCTTTTTTTTTTCTTTTTTGGGTACAAGGGATTGTAACTTCTATGATCAAAAAGAAGTTATCCTCTTTTTAGAAATCAGTTGGGCAATACACAAACTGTAACAAGTCTTCAAGTCCATTGACATAAGAACAATACTTTGGGGCATCCATTCTCATAAATGAAATACTTGCAGATAAGAACAACATGCTACAATGCATAATATGCCTTCACATTCTCACCACTAAAAATGAAAAACATGTCAAAGAAGGGAAATGATTAGCATATCACTAGTAATTCACTAGTAAGCAAAGAACAAAATCGATCGCTATAAACACCACAGAACTTGAAAAAGATTTACGATGCAAATAGAATTTAAAAAGAAAACAAGATGGCAGGTACACTATGTGAAAAAACAAGGTGTGCGTGCGGGGAAGGGATCATAGCAGGGCAGGGTTGTGGGAGTGTGGAAGTTGTGCAGGGCAATAAAGGAAAGGCATGAACAACTTTATTTTTTTAAGGGAAAAAAAAGGAAAGACATTTCAAAATAAAATGAACTATGCATCTCAGCAAATGAATGCTACCAATTAGCTGCATATGATAACGAAAGTGCTCAACAAAAGGTCTAATCCTTTGGATTTCTTTAATCGTAGAGCTGAAATTTAATTTCTTAAGGAAAGGTACTTACATTTCCTTAGGCTGCATTATACTAAAGCATTAGCTGATACAAAAGCCATTCAAAAGAGTCACATTTGAATAACTGAGCTTATGCCAATTGTTCCGAGAGTCTGACAGTTTCATAATGCATCCGTGTGTTTACTCAAGCATGAAAAGCTCACTTTGTTTTCCAGGAAAGGCATAATAGCAACAGCACAAAAACCATCCCCAAAGCCATACATTCAGGGACCAGTCAGAAATAATATGAGAAATCAAGTCAATTAGAGACTCAGATCTACAGTGAATAATAAGTTAGGTTTACGTTGGGGGAAATGACAGCCTACAAAGCTCCTCATCCAATAGAAATTCCAATGGCAAGCAAATTTAAGTTTTGTTCTGCATGTTAAAAGCATCCTCAAAGAAAGCCTGTCACAAACACTCTTTATTCAACTGGGGAAGCACATACCGGATGGAAAAACAATCCTCTCTGACAGCATCCCAAGATGAAAACAGTAACTCCTCAATCCTTGTCTTATTATCCTGATGGGATCTTAATTTGGCATTCAAATGCTTTAAATTAACTGTATTCTTATAATACAGACACAAGCCACTAAGATCCGTTAAATCTTCAAGTTTTTGACTTCCTCAGAAAGTCAGGGAAGAAAACTCAACAAGCTTATAAACCCTTCTTCTGGATTACACTCTCTAATCATCTCAATGTCTCTACAACACTGGCACCTGTGTGTATCAGTCAGCCACTGCTGCGTAACAAATCATCCCAAACTTAGTGACTCAAAAACAACACGAGTTTTTTTCTCTTCTCACATTTCCGTGGGGTGCCTGGGCAGTTCCTCTGCTCTTTTCACCTGACCTCACTCATGCAGTTACACTCAGCTAGAGGGTCAGAAGGGGTGGAGATCCCCCCTGGTCTAACTCTTCCAGTCTGGCAGCAGTGCCAGCACCAGCTGGAGCCCCTCTGTTCTCCACAGGCCTCTTTCCTCTCCCTTATGATAGTATGGCTTCTTACACAAAGCTCTCTGAGCAGCGTTTGAAAGGGGCAAAGAGTCTGTGAGGACTCTTGGGGAAATCTGGTAGAGTAAACGCTCTACCACAAGATGGCATAGAATCCTCAGGTGTGCCATGTAAAAACTACACAGATTATCCCAGCAAATTCTATGGTTAATCACAGAGCAATGATTTTTCTAAAGGAAAGTTAAACAGAAAAATACATTAATATTATGAATAAACATTGGTTGACAAGATTTTTGATACATGAGAAAGTTATAATAAAGGGGAAAACCCAAGAAATTTTCACAGAATATTAAAAAGATCCATTGGCTAAAGCAGAGAATTCAAACAAGCATATCTCACACCCAAATTTGAATTTGAAATGGTTTTAGCAAAGACTCAAAAATAAGGACTACTGATGAAATAAGTGTTAATAAGACACTTTTTTAGTGTGTTTTGGTAAAGAAGAGGGGAATGGGTATGCTCCCGGGTGAGTCACTTGACTTCTCTGGTCCTCCGTTTCCTTGTGTAAGAAATAAGCATGACTGGAACATTATGCTCTACACCAGAAATTGACACACTGTAATTGATGGTACTTCAATTAAAAAAAAAAAAAAAAGAAGTAAGCATTAAATGGTCAGAGGGCTCTTTTCAGTTCTAAAAATATTAGGACTGCATTTCAAAATACCTTCAATGTACCATAAGAAACATGAAAATCCTATTAGCACTCAATATAATAAGCATGATGGTAAAAATGCATAAAATTACAGAAAGTAGATTAGTGGCTGCCTAGGAAACAGGAAATTACTACTAATGGGTATGAGGTTCCTTTCAGGGTGATGGAGACACTCTAAAATTAATCATGGTAATGGCTGCACAACCCCACAAACATCCAAAACCCACTGAATTGTGCACTTCAAATGGGCAAATTGTATGGCATGTGAATTACATCTCAAAAAAGATGTCGAATCATGCACAGAATTGGTAGAAGTCAATAAAGAATGGATCCCTTTTGGTCATGAAAGACTAGGCTAGGGACACACAGACACTTTGATTTTTATTGAAGTGTAGTTGATTTGTAATGTTATATTAGTTTCAAGTGCACAGCAAAGTGATTCAGTCATACAATCTTTTTCAGATTCTTTTCCATTATAGGTTATTACAAGATATTGAGTATACTTCCCTGTGGTATATATACAGTAGGTCCTTGTTGTTTATCTATTTTATACATGGTGGTGTGTATCTGTTAATCCCAAATCCCAAATTAACCCTCCCCCTTTTTCTCCCCTGGTAACCATAAATTTGCTTTCTGTGTCTGTGAGTCTGTTTCTATCTTGTAAATAAGTACATTTGTCTCATTTTTTAAGATTCCGCATATAAGTGATCTCATATATTTATCTTTCTCTATTTGACTTACTTCATTTAGTATGACAATCTCCAGGTCCATTCATGTTGCTGCAAATAGCATTATTTTATTCTTTTTTATGGCTGAGTAGTACTCCATTGTAAAAAATATACCACAACTTCTTTACCCAGTCATTGTCAATGGACATTTAGGTTGTTTCCATGTCTTGGCTATTGTAAATAGTGCTGCTGTGAACATTGAGGTGCACGTATCCTTTCGAATTGAAGTTTTTGTAGACACTTTTATTTAACTGAATTCCTCTATGCACCAATGAGGTAAAGTGTTTTACCTCCAGTTCACAGATGAGGAAATTGAGGTTTTTGCAACATTTAGTGGCTCCCCCAACACTGCTGCCAGTTAACAACATTCTAGCAGGGAAAATCCAAAGAACAGCCACGTTAGAGGACCACAAAGTAGTAAGTGCTCAGGTAACTCACAAACAAAACATTTGTGCAACTGTATTCTAATTAGCTAAGTGAAGCAAAGTCACAGGAAGGGGGAGGGGGCTGGGATGGGTAACACTAGGATGGTCCTGATGCTGCAGGAAGGGAAAGAACGCGCTAACGAACCCGCATGTAAGTGCACACAGCGGTACTGCAGAGACAGCAGCCCTGAAAAGGAAGAAATCCGGGCAGATAAGACAATGAGTAACTCCAAGAGGATCCTGGGGCTGGAGGAGTAACTCCAGATAAAACCCTAGGCAACGGGGAAGGCCGAAAGGGACAGGGGAGGCAGCAGGCAGAAATGTGACACAAGTTTATAATATGACAGAGGAAAAAAGGCATAGAAATAGCCGGTGATAACCTATAATGGAAAAGAATCTGAAAGAGAATATGTATATGAATAACTGAATCACTATGCTGTACACCAGAAACTAACACAACATTGTAAATCAACTCTACTTCAATTTTAAAACAACTTTTATTTTATTTTTTTCTCTTTTTCAGTTTTATTATGTAGAATTATTAGTTTGACGGCACATGCTCATTATATTGCATTTACATACATATATACAGTACTCTGCACTTCTTTTTAGTTTACATATATGTACTAATTACTGTTTCTAAGAAGAGATTAGATCTTTAGCTTTTTAAACTTACATAGTTATCAAAGGAATAAAGCCAGCTACAAAATAAGAATCTACAGAAGGCAGTAAGAGTTGCCTTGGTTGCTATAAGCTTTGGATAGTTTTTCAGAGTTCTAACAAACGTGATTTGGACAGCTTTTCTGGATTCTTTTTATATTTCTGTAGAAGGATAGGCTCTTAGACCTACTTACATCACCATTTTTGCTTCTTAATAAACTAATCCATAAGTTTTTTTAAAAGGCATATTAAAAAAAGAAAAAGGCTTGGTCTACTTTTGGAGGCAAAGGAGGAGCCATTACCCAGCAGCAGGGCAGTCCTGGTGGAACTGAAAGAATACGAGCCGGCCCACCCTGGGCTGTCGGACACCACCTGCCCAGGGACCCGCTTCCAAACCCGGCCCTCCAGTGAGAAAGGGAGCACCTGCTTCACTCTCTGGTTGGCACGAGAGGCCCTGCGTGTGGTCAGATGTGGACAGAGGATGTGCGGGGCTGGGGTCAAGACCCCGGGCCCCTAATAGAGAGGCAGGTGAGAGACCCAAAGGATGAGACACGTTTAAAAAACTCACAAAACATTTGATTTTAGGGGAGGAATTTCAGAACGCCCATCAACGTGATTTGAGATAAATTAAATCAAAACAAAACAAAGAAACGACCCATAGTCTCCCAAGGCGACACTGACTGGCATTGTCAGTGCAACCTAATTACACTAGGGGGAAAGTGTAATTAGGGGGAAGAAGAAGTCGTCTCTCGTTCTCAGTAACGCTTCCGAGGACCACACTGTTTTAAACCACCGTCAAGAGATGCTGAAGGGTTGGCGGGGGGGGGGGGGGGGGCGGGGGGGCGCCAGACTCACTCGTTTCATCGACACATTACAGCCCAGAATCCATGTCCAACATGCCACTGCCTGGGGTCAGCCCTGCATCGGGAGTCATCAGGGCATATTTATTTTGGAGGGTTTGTTTCAAGGAATTGTCGAAGGACTTTCCCGAAACAGGAGGGAGTGCATTAACAAGTATAGCACCATGTACATAACTGCTCGGTGTACAGATGTGTGTTTATGTACATACACACTGCACTTGGAAGTGGAAGAGCATCTGAAGCTCAGCCTTCAGCCCACTGTGTTATTAATACACAAACTGCTGTCACTGAGGTGCGTATTAGGTGAGGGAGAGGAAACCACAACACTTGTTCATAGCTTTCTTTTTTAAGCAAATTACTTAGTGTATTTTTATGGCAGGAGGGAGAAAAAAATGTTAAAATGATTTCTAATGATGTCAGATATTTAAATGATGACTAATGCATTTTGTAGAAACAATAAACTAATAAATGTTTAAAAAAACAAAAAAGTATATTTATATATACATATTATATATAGCAATTACATATATATATATATATATATATTTGCAATATAAAATACATATATATTTGCAATATAGCAAACCCAAGAGAAGAAATAACCCAAACATAGGACACATATCTGCTGAAGCCTCACAGGGCTCCAAACAATTTAAATACACAATTCGGTCTTTGCACAGAGGAAGAGGTCCCTGCGAGGCTCTAACCAGATTTCAGGCATTTAGAAATACAGTGATCACTGTCGACCTTAAAAGTGGAGAAGGGTTTAAATGCACCCCAAAACATTTTCTAATAGATCCCAAACACACAGGAGCTACGACATGTATTTGGGCATTTCTATCATCACAACTTAAGATTAAAACTGCGTAGTTCAGGGACTTCAGTACAAGCGTGTCTGTCCACCTCGACAGGCCTGGGTTCCAACGTGCTTAAAGCTCCTATAAGAACGGCCCATGCATCTTCAAAACAGACTCTCTCTCGTGTTTAAACTTCTCACACTCTAAGTTCACGCCGTTTCCTCCTGGCCGACCCACACAGCCGTGTGAAAAGCAAGATGGAAAAAACCAAGAGCAGATTCCCTAGCAACTCACAAACAGTTTTGCAAAAACACAACAGAGCTCACGCTGATCGCCACACTTTAGTCTCACAAACTGAACTGGGTATTAAATTCTAACGTTAATCCAGATGAAGAACTGCAAACCCCAGGCCTAATGTGGAAAGCTCTCTGAACTGCCCCACTGTCGAAGGAACAAGAGAAGCCGTGAGCGCCCAGCGGAAAGTGTGCGACCCCCATGGGCGGCAGCTCCTTCTGATGAAAGGCTTTCAGAGCCAGGAGGACGGGCAGAGTTCTCTCACTGCCACTTCTTCGGGCTGCCCTTTTCGACATTCTTTACATTTTATTTTTGCTGTTTACCAGCAAGCGTGGTGAGAGGCCACCTGGACGTGCCCAGTGTCTGTTTAACATCAGAACGTGCAGGGATGCAGGGCGGGGCCCTGAGGCCCACATCCCGGCCGCTCCACTCGCAAAGCTCGGCATCTGAGGACGCGGCTCGTCCATCACCACCAAGCCCTGCAAAGAAGTCCCAGCGGCGTGCACGCGCTGCTGGCCAGCTGCTTGCTGCCCCGGGATAAGCACTCACTCGGTGCATCACCTAGAGTGCTCGGGGCCGGAAAGCTCTCTCGGGGCCAGAAAGAACACTGGAGAAAAAGAGAACTCCTGAAGGGATCCCAAAGGAAAGTATGAGAGACAGCTGCCTCCCCTCAGCTCCTGGACATCCAGGAGACAAGCCAGAGCTCCCAGGCGTCCAGGTACAATGGCATGAACCATTCCCCATAAGCCCCTGGGGAAATTTCTGCAGGCAGCCCTGGCCTGATGGCTTCTGTGCCAACACTCCCCCGGCCTCCAGCTCCCAGCCCAGAGTCCAGCTTTTTACCCAGATGCACATGACAGAAGGAAACCAGGGCATTCCTTCACCCCACACTACACCATCCCATCAGCAGCCCAGGGGGTGCTGGCCTGATCCCACACCACCACCTGCTTGTCTCTCTGGAAAGCACCTTCCACAGCCTGGCACCACTGACTGACCACACAGCAAAAACTTCTTTTAAGGAAGAACATGGCGCAGGCATAGGTCAAAGCAATTTCAGATTAAAATGCTGCATTACCAGAGTGGACTTTGAAAGTCTGATTACAAAAACTTTCAACACTCTTACTTTTCACAAAAGCGGTTCTAAACTAAGAAGCAGCGTCTTTAACGCACCAGGTACGAGGCTCTGCGAACCTCACCTCCCTGAATCTTAAAAACCACTCTACTCCTGGCCGCTACTGTCATTTCACAAATAATGAAACTGCAGCATGGACAGGTGACACACCTGGGCCCAGTTTACACAGGTGTGTCGGCGCCAGGATTCAAACTCACGTCCAAAGTCCCTCCCTGTCTACCATAAACAGCAGGGCCAAGAAGCACTGTGGAGTCTGAAGTCTGCAGACGCAGCTCCCCCAGTTACCGGCTGTCTGTGTGACCTCACGAAAGCAGCTTAACCTCTCTGTGCCCCAGTTTCTTCATCTGTCAGAGGGGGTGATAACAGTCCCTGTCCCTCACAGAATTGTGGTGACACTTACATGAGTGGACACAGGTCAAGCATTTAGAGCAGTGCCTACGTGAGAAAAGTTTAACAAACGTTAGCTATAATTATTACTGTTACACCACCATAAACCACGCCCTCCTGTGTATCCAAGCTACTCAAGCTTTTCAAGTGTAAGAAATTTAGGTCCAATGATAACATCTTGCTGCCCCCGGATTACACCGTGAGGATGGAGTCAAGAGCTAGACAAGAATCATGCCCAGACATTTTAAGACTTCTGTTGTTTTCAAAAGCAGAGAAAGACCACAAACAAAAAGACATTACACACACACACAAGTCAACAGACGGCTGAGACCAAACACTTAAAGGATCTGGTGAAGAGACCTTAAATACCAGTTAACGAGTCCAGTGGCTCCAGTCTACCAAGTACTCACGCTACGATCCAAACACAGCAAAGTAACTTCAAAAGAAGTATTTCCGCTCATCACATCATCAGAAACAAAATAAAGCAGAGGCATGAACTGAAACGTACACGACAGGGCTGGAAGGATCTGGGGGAGGCTCAGTAACCCAGAGAGTGGAATCCACGTTGGTCCAGACTTGAGGGTGGGCCTAGCCTGGGCCCAGAGGCACACAGGTGGGAGGGGGCCCGGAGGAGGGCAGTGTCCATGGAGACAGCTCTGGAAAGGGGATCCCAGGGGTTGCCCTGGGGCACCGCTCCTTCAGGCTGGCCCCAGGATAACTAGTAGCAAAGGGTCTCAAATAGGTCTCTGCACTCCCTTCCGGGGCCAACAGCCCATGATGCGAATTATGAGAAAGGAAGAAAAAAGAAGGCAGGCAGGTGAGACAAAGTGCCCACGTCTCTTCTCCTTGGCCTTGAACCAAGAGCCTCCCCACTCGGATGGGTGATGTTCCAAAAACACATGTGAGGTCAGAAGTGGATGCTCGGAAGGCACCCCCGCCCACACGGGAGCAGCACTACACGTGGGACTGAGTTGACCCCCTGGAGTACAGATGTGTCTCCCCGAAGCCTCCAGCGGCCGACTGGTGCGTGCAGAACCAAGCACGTACTCCGGAGGGGCGCTCCTACCCTGGGAGTGTGTATAACCATCAACATTTCCATAGGTTTTGGCAGCATATCAAGTGCTCCCTCACATCTCACAACAGAACTGCCCAGTGAGCAATCAGTGAAATGAACTGAACTGAACTTCAGAAGGATACCAGGGCATGTAAGCCACACCTCACACCCAGCTTCTCTGTCTGCAAGTCCCACGTCCGATCCAACCTCTGCCCATGACTTCCCAGTGGCCTGTCTGGCCCCAGGAATCGTCTGCTACCCAGCAGGTCCCAACTGTCCCCAACACCTTTCTCTGGCTACCAACATCTTACCCCAAAGGCCCCAACCTCTCCTTTTTACCCCATCACCTGGGCAAAGTGAAAACTGCTTCCCAAAGCATCTTGTCTCTGCCCCCTCACCAGGTGAAGACGCCCTCTGTGGTGACAAGTGTCCCTGGGAACCTCCCACAGGTCTGCCACACCCCAGACAGTTGACGTGTCCAGGGACGAGACGCGATGCTGTTTTGACTGTTTTTTTTTTTTAATAAAGCATGGATTAGAAGATGAATTCCAAGTTCCCACTCGGGATGTCTGGTGCCCAGCTCTGCTTTGCAAGCATCCTCAGCCCCACACCCACAACCCCTGCCCAGGGTGCAGCTTTGCTGTCAAAACACGAAGAACCAAAGCCACGGATTTTAGGAATTACTGGGGCGTTCCGTAGATACGTGGGCTCCGAGGCCCCGCCTCAGACCTGCTAATGTGTGATCTCCAGGCAGAAGGGCTCGGGAATCTGATGGCTGAACAAATGAAAACCAAAGGGACACTAAAGGAAGAAAAAGGCCCATCTATATACTGAACTAAAATGTGCTGGGGATACAGCGAGCTCCCTGCCCAAGCACAGGCCAGGGGACTACTTACTGCAGTTCCGTGATGGCACTGGGGAATTAGACGGGTGGTTGACCTAGGAGGTGGCAACTTGACCCTGAGATTCTGCAAGTACAGTTTCCCTGTGCCTGCTCTGCGTCCCACTCAAAATGCACCCGGGTTCTGAGAGAACAGCTGGTGATGCTCACTCTGGCCTGTCATTAACTAGCACCACATACGGCATTTGCAAGAGGCAGCGAAGCAACTGGCAGGTTACCAGGGGATCAGAATTCGGCGTCCAAACTCACCAGAATGTGATGTCACAGCCCCCCACCCCACCCCCGCCAGGTGAATGAGAAGAAAAATCAGGAAGCACTGGCCAGGTCAGGTGGCAAAAACGAAGCACGACTTTTCACGGTACTGGAAGGAAGGAGAAAAGAAAGAGTCTGGCCAGGCGGCAGCATCAACATGGCTTTGCCACGAGGCCACCGGCTGCAATACATTGAGGTCTTTTTGAAAGGATTCGTGCCCTCCCTCAGGAGTGACAAGCAACTTACAAATATGGAATTTTAATGGATTCCTATCAGTACTTCCCATGCGATTAGAAGGTTCTTGTTCTGTTTTTAAGTCTGAAAAACAAGTCTCAGGGGAGGGGACAGCTCAGTGGTAGAGCACGTGTTTAGCATGCATGAGGTCCTGGGTTCAATCCCCAGTATCTCCATTAAAAAAATAAATATAAATAAATAAACCTAATTACCTCCCACATCAAAAAAAATTTTTTAATGAAGTAAAATAAAATAATCAAATAAATAAAAGGTAAACCTGACAGACAAGAACAGCATTACAAGCGGGAATGGCAGGTCCTGGTGAGGCAAGGTCCTGGTGAGGCTGGTGTGGTCACCGTGAGCAACACGGGACAGAGAATCTCCCACCTCTCCTGGGCTCAGCCTCCCCCCCCCCTCCCAGGAAGGGAACACACTCAAGTCTCCCAAGAACACACATGTGGATTAAATGTCTGCAAGGGCGAGGACAAGAGGGACGGAGGAGTCCTCTGTGCAGCCATCCTGCCCTCCCGGGATGCAGCAGCACATCCCACCAGGACCGAGGACGGGAAAATGAAGTGAGGGGATTTAGTTACAGTCGATGGGATTTCAACACTTTGCCAGTGGCAGAGGAGGTGGCTGATAATCCGGAGTGAACCACAGAATACTGAACCACCCGTCCACTGTCCATGTGCCCAGCAAGGACCTGGCTCCTGCCTGGCCACCCACTGGCAACTCGCGGTCTCTGGCCACGCTGAGAAAGCCTCGCCTTTACGGCTCCATCCATGTGGCTTACTTGTGAGCACGCTGGAAATGCCAATGATGTGTCTGGCTCTCCAAATGCCAAAGCCACCATCCTGATGGGGAGACAGCAAGGCTGATGGAATAAGCCTCATCCTCTTTCTCCCTGACCTCTCCCACTCCAAGGCTGGACTTCACCCCAGCGTACTTCCCCTGGCTTCTTGTGGGCCCTGACTTGAGGGCTGCCCACTGGTTTCAATACTCCAGAGGCAAGTTTGAACTGTGGTGTCTGAGTCTTCGCCACTGCTGCCTCCTCCCCGCTCCTCTGCAGTCCTGCTCTGGGGATCACTGTGTTCTCCTTGTCCAGGAGCCATCCTGCGTACCTTTACCAGCAGATGAGCTGCTCTTAGCAGGCCCTGGAAACACACAGCTAGGGTCACGACAAAGAGAAAAACAGGCTCTCAATTCATGACAAGCCCAGTAAATTATATCCTGTTTCATGAGTTTCATTTCAAAGTAATCATTGACAAGACCGAAATACTTTTGGTGGGCTCCATTCAAAATGGAAAAGAACAGAACGATCTCACAACATTAAAAAAATTTTTTTAAAATATGTTAAGAGCCTCAAATTAGAAGGCAAAAGCATTAACCTTGATGTCTTTCCAAAGTCGGCCTTGCAACAGGTCGGAGCGGTTAGTGAAAAAAACAGCCCCTTTACAGCCGTCTTTACTTGGGCAGGAATCTGCAGAGAATCTGAGAACGGCCACCAAGGCACAACAGCCTGGAAGAAAGCAGAGAGAGGGGATGAAGAAGGGAAAAGCACCTTCTTAGACGGCCATCAGGACCATCCAATATTCTTGGAGTAAATGAGGATGGAAAACGGGGAGGCACAGCCACCAGAAATCAGGTGGCCCTCCAGGAGGAGGTAGCTGTCAGGACAGAGTCTCTGAGCCTTTCAACACTGGCCAGCCCAGGGCCGAGGGCCCAGGATACTCTGAGAGCCCTCAAGAATGTTCTCATTCCTTTTAAGATAAAAAGGAAAAAAAAAAATAATATAATCCTAATGAATCCAGCTTGGATTATATTCGTCCATTATTGTCATAAAGCATAGCTGGTAATATTCTTACGGAGGAAGGAGCCCAGGACAGTCACACTCGGATCCATCCACGGAGGAAAAGCAGATGCCAGTGAGGCAGACATGTGGGGACCCACGGGGCATGCAAATGGTGCCCGGCAGTGACACGGGTGACCTTCTGCAAGCTGAACGCTGCATCTTCCAAAAGGCACAAAACAGAGGAAAAGAATCATGTGGCTTGCAACAGTTCAAAGAAAGCTTGGTGCAGGTGAGAGATTCTTGAGTGCTCCCTGAAGGACAGAGAGGAAACAAGCTCAGACACCTGGAGAGAGACCGAGGGAAGCAACAGGTCCTTAAGGAGGTCCCCCTGAGTGGCTGCCACCGCGGGATGCGGAAGTCGAGCCCACGGCTCCCGTAACCACGGTACTGACATCCAGCGGTGCCCTGTTCCTCTGTCCCCAGGGCATATCTACCTCACCTCTCCAAATTCTGTTTTATCCAACTGTGATTTTAAAGCCTGGACACGTCAATGTCTTGCCTTTCTTCCTGTCGCATGACACCCTGAATAATTACCTGTGTCCTTAAAGAGAGCACCTGAAATTCAGCACGGTGTGTGAGAAGACCTCTCACGGTGCCCTGCACAAATGCAGAGACGGGCTGCGGGGAAAGCGGGGAACAGGAAACTGGCGGAACAATCAAAGCCAGCGCAAAGGATGCTGGCCACTGGGCTCGTCGCCCACCTGCAGGAATGACCACGGGGTACCAGGCTCCACGCTCTGCAACACTGTAACTAACGAGCTGAAGACACTGCCATTCCTCAGCAGGTGCCTACCATGTGCCAAGCTCCGTTCCAGATGGTCGCCACGTGTGGACGCATCCTTATTTGTAAGACTGGGAGGGAGAGAGAAAGAGAGATGTTTGCATCTCATACCAAGAGAAGAGCGTGGGGGTGGAAGTTCAGAGAGGCCGCATAGTCAGCAGGAAGTGACACCACCAGCACACAGCCGGACAGAGGTCTACGTGCAGTCTCCGGCTCCTGCTTTCCTTCTATTTGGTGACACCTTTTTCTTTGGTTTTCAGGGTCCCTGACACTAGCAAGTAAGTTATAAGAAAATCAGGTGGGGGAAAAAAATCTCTTAAAAGGCAGCTACAGGAGCCCTATTGGGCTTAGTCTAATTAGATTAAATTTAGCCCCAAGAAATGCGAAGGCTTGCATTTGGACCCTCCCACCCCCAAAATAAACTAAAATTCTGTACAGAATAATGGAGACTAGGCCCAGAGCGACATGCATGAACAAGGCTTGGGGATGGATTTAACCAAACGTGATATAACCCAAAACCACACATATCAATGAAACCCTGAACACGACAGGAACCCAGTAGTTACATGTGCATTTACACGCTCTCAGACTGCGCTCATGGCAGTATTGTGCCCAGAACGGGGGTGCGGCCAGGTCTCTGGCCTGCGGGAAAATCTCATTTGGAGCACCAAGTTTTAAAAAGGTCTCTGGTGAAATGTAACATCTCCTCTAGGAGCATAACTAGGCAGAATAAATGAACTAGAAATGTTTCACTGAAGACCAGATTCTACAGTAGGGAGCAGGGTAGATTCCAGGCAGAGAGGATGGCGGCGTGCTTTCCTGCCAACACGAGCAGAGCCCCCGCCACCCCCGTCCCTTCCATCTGACTTTCCATCTCTTGGGTCCAGAGTGGAGGTTCTAGGGTCCTTTACAGATGTGTGAGCAGATAAGGCACCTCCTCAACCCAAGACGAAATAACTTAGGGCTGTGTAACAGCAAGTTAGACTTCTCCCCAGGACTGACATACATTCAATCAGTAAGCGTTTAGGCACTTCTGGGAAGAGGGGGCAGGGGCACCACCTTCTGCAGGTACTTTTCAAGGCTCCCTTGAAGGACACCTCCCTCCCACTCTTCCTGGCCCTACCTGCCCCAAGCATCCACCCAGGCAAGGATAACGAGATGACGTGAAGGGCAACAAAGGGCTGTGTCAGGATGCAAACCCAGCAAAGACGCCCGAACGTCATTCCTCCGCGATGTAACCTCCATCAGCGCCTCCCTCTGCCACCTAACGCACCTTTCTGGCAAGACCCTCCAGGGATCGTCAGACCCTGAATGGTCTCTTGCTCTTCCAGGACCTCAGTGACTTTTTTTTCTGGTCCGACAGTTTTCCTGGGGGAATCTGATCATCGCCCCCATGGGTCCCTCCTGCCACCTCTCAGCTGCTCAGCCGGCCGTGTGGTACCTGCCCTCCAAGGTCCTCCTGCTCGGTAGCTGCAGGCGGTCAGTGCCTCCCCGCCGACTTCAAACCCCAGGCACACGTGTCATGCCAAAGCAGTTCACTGTCCCACAGGAGTCCCTGCGCTCTGCCTCGGATGGCTCAGACCCCAAAAGATAAAAGCCCTAGTGAGATGAGATTAAGGGAGGATTTGAGTGCCCACTGCCATTTCCTAGAATGAAGGGAGGGAGATTCAGCAAATCACTTCCATGAGCACAATGCCTATTCCAGGAAAGATTTATATGAAAAGAAGAAACTGAACTTAGCAAGTGTTCTTGACTTCGCTCCCTCCGCCCCACCCTTCTCCATGCTTGTGATGCCACACGTAAACACACAAACACACGCAGCCCCTTGGAGAGTCTGTCATTATTCTGTAAAAAGCAGATACTGTACGATCTTCTCCCCATCTTTCTTTGGAGACATAAAAACACATTGAGAAAGTTCTTCCGTGACAACCGATGAATAACGCGCCACCTCATCTTGGTAAGGGCCTCACCACAGCCACGGTGCGCGTACAACTCACTCAACCGCTTCCCGGACAGGCATGGACTTTACTTCGTTTTCCTTTATTTGTTTTTTTCTGTTCCTTTTTCCTTTTTTTTCTTTTTTGCCACCACAAAAAAAAATGCAGTAATAAAAATTCCTCAATCTATATCTTGACACACTGGTATTTCTATTTTTAAAGCAGAATGCCAGAGCTGGAACGGCTGTGCTGAGCTGTCCCATTCAGACAGGGCAGGAAGGCTTCCAGAAGAGCCCTGCCGCTCACAGGTCCACCCCCGCCCTCCAGCCCAAAGGCAGGTTTCTTAAAAGATGATCTGCATTGTTTGTGTGGAAACACACCACCTCTGGCGAGATACTAAGTCCTGGAAGAGTGGCTTTCCCCTCCGAAGGGAAGCGCAGGCCTGGGACGCGGATGGAAGGGGAACGGCTTCTCACTGTGCACACTTTGGCGCTGTCTTAATGTTTTACCATGTCCATATTTTACATATTCAAAATATAAAATGCTCTCTGAAATATCTGTAGACAGTTCAAGAAAGTAAGTGCTGGCTGTCCGCAATCAAATGGTGTGAACGCAAAATGCATGGGATGTAGTTTCAACGTAACCATTCGTGAGCACCTACGTTACTCCAGGTTCTAGGCATACAAAAACTAAGGCAGCTCCTCCCTCAAGGAGCTCCAAGTCCGGCAGAAAGGAAGGCGTTTACCAGGATGCCGGGTGGCAGCCGGGATGCTCTGGGATGAAGGATGCCCCCTGGGCTCCCGGGGGAGCCAGCTGGATGCCCTGATGTGAGGCCCTAGACAGTCGCCCCCTCTCACTGAAGTCAGGGGTTGGAATCTCAGATGTGGTTATGGGGGCGGGGGCTATTTTCTTCTGCCTTGTTAAACATTTCTGTATCATTACAGGTTTCCAAAACAGGCATCAATATCATTTCTGTAATCAGAGGCAGAATAAAAAAAAAATACTGCCCCCCAAAATCAACTGTGAATATTAAAAATGCCAACTCAAGTGAATTTTTTTAGCTTAAAAGATGAAGCACTAATTAAGGTTCTGGCTGTCTTCTCTGTCTTAATCTATTACCATGAAACTAATGTGGTGAATTGCTTGTAAAGGGGAAGTGAGCTGGGGTTTCTGGGGGCTCACACACTGTTTCAGATTGTCGGGCACACAGAAAGCATTCATAAAACGTATGAATCAGAAAAAAAACACAGGAAAGAAGGCTGTCATCCGGATCCATCGCCCTTCCCGTTAGTCTCCATGAGCTTACTTTCAAAGAAATATTTAGTTTACAAAGAATCCTAGGAAATCATTAAAGTTTTGAAAAGGAACTTTAACACACGATTTAAATTCTCTATTGAAATAAAGCTATATTCAAAAGCAATGACTACCAATTTAGCTCTATTTTGATTCTGGTAACTTGAACTAAAAAAAAATAATAAAATAAAATAAAGTAAAATAAAATAAAAAGGGGCTTTTTACTGGTTTCTATAGTCACCAGGCACTTAGAGTTTCCATCTCAGTGATTTCTCTATCCCCACCTGTTTCTTTTGCTTAAGATTCTAGAGCCTGTTGGGAGAGAGATGACGGGGCTCAATTCCTAAAATACACTTGTATGTTCTGCTGGGTAATGTATAGAAAATTATTACTGTGTGACAAACAGAGAACACAGATCTGACATCTGTTTTGTAGTCCAAGCCTAAATTATCCCAAATATAATTACCAAGCCAAGAATGAGGAAGCAAACTAAACAAGAGAAAAAAGAAGAAAAAAAAAACGCGCCCTCTGGTACCATGCTCACCATAATTTACATGCTCAAAATTCTAATAAACAGCCCAACGTCAAAGACATTGAAGATTAACGCCTCTTTGACTTAAAAAAACTGCTTCTGAAACTGGAATTACATTAGACACACCCTCCTGCGTTTGCCAAAAGAGCTCACGTGATGAGAGCAAAGCTTTTGATGAGAATTTTAAATGATTAGCAAGAAGAGAATGCCAAGTTACCCCTGCTGGAAAGTCGCAGAGGGGAGCTGGGAACTCCACGCCGCGCGCGCTTGGGCAATTGTTAAACCTGCTCACATTCTGGACGCGGGAAGTGGTGTGTTTTGACAGCACCCTGGGCCAAAACCAAGGCATTCTTTCTCCGTGCTAGCACTGAAAACAAACAAAAATAAACCGTTTTGTGAAAAACTGGCCTGCCTGTCTTCCAGGAAGATCAAAGTCATGTTGTCGAAGCCCAGGCTTCACGGAGACAACTGTGCGGTGGGCCCCGCGCCTCCGGGGCCTGAGGACGCAGGGGAAGGAGGGCCTGATCCAGGCTTGTGGCTGGAGATGGACACGGTGATTTCCCTGCAGATTCAGCGGGCAGAGGCCACCTCTTAGAGGCTGGAGAGTCCCTGGGCCTCGGCGGGGCAGGCCCGCAGACAACTGTCACCACAGTTCAGTATCCCCAGCGATGAGCACTGGGCCTGAGCCAGGCCTCAGGGACAGCTCCTCAGGACCAGCTCAGCTGTGCACGCTTGTCCACGTGTGTTTCCACACACGTGTGCACCCATGCCAGTACGTGGGAGGAAGAACAGAGAACCACAGAAATCTCAGGTTGTGGCCGTTAAGGGGCAGAGCCGGACCTACAGGCTGAGCCACCAACTTCTGGGTCACATGGGACAAAGGGGCCCCATCATCCAGCAGCCCCCCAGGGCAGTGGACTGGAGGACAGAGAAAGTGTCAAATGCGATCCTCACCCTCAGGGTTGGCTATATTCCCCTCTGACAAATACATCAGAAATCCAGAGCATGGGTGGAGACCCCTATTTCCAACCCTCGGTGATGAACACGTGCCAAGCAGAGCCGGGTGCTCTGTGTCTGTACCTGATGGGTACCTGCACTCCCCAGATGGCATCACCCATCTCATGTCAAGGAATAGAGAATTGAGGCTCGGAGATGTTTAAGGCACTTGGCGAGATCACATGGCCAGTATGGAGGAGGCAGGACAGGGACCCACCCTGGCCAACCCTGACGCCCACTCGACCAGTGTTTCTCATGGGGTGGCCGAGGGGCCCCCAGCACCACTCACCTGGGGGTCCTGCTGCCCCCAGCCCCACATAATGAACCAGCATTTCTGGAAATACATCTCCAGAATCCGCAGGTCTGAAAAGAACTCCCCAGGTGCTTCTGATAAAGAACCGAGTCTAAACCACTGCGGTGCCTGCCAGGGAACGGTTAGAGAGAGCAGCTCGGTCCTGCACCTGACACACGCGAGGAGTGCATGGAGCCTGACTCAGGCGTGCAGGTTAACCACCGTGCGCCAGTCGGCCACGTGCACATCATCCGGTGACAGTGTCACCTGGGAAACCCATACCCCGGTGGTTCCCCACCTAGAGCTTCCGGAGCCCAACAGGCCCACCAGGATGGCAATGCAGGTCTCAGAGTCCCTTGCAGGATTTCAAAGGCCAATAGAAATGGTACCTTTATCTCCGGAAGATAAACTAAAGGGCTAACCAAGGTGTCTTTGGAAACAGGACAATTTAGCTGTTGGTCACTTGACAAATACAGTGTGTCTGGATGCAAAGTCTTTAAAGCCAGGCTGCAAATGGAGGGGAAATGGGCACAGACTCCAGGCTCTCACATCTGTGCCCCTCCCCCTGGAGCCACCTCAAGGACCCCTGGCCTCCCGCCCCCCAGCAGTACCGCTGACCCCGGTCAGTGCTTCAGGACCGCATCTCCTCTTCCCACAGGACTAGGGCCCGTTTCAGAAAGATTCACCACCTTATTCTTTATAGTCTTGACTCCTGGCCTGTCCCAAATGTCAACCATCCCTTCAAAGGGACAAAGATTTGCAAACACCAATGATGGTCAGAGCTACGTGGAGGTGGCCAGAGGAGAAACAACGTTCTGAAATTTGAGTAAAACCCCCAGGGTGATTAGCGTGAGGACAAGACATGCCTCTGGGTGTGCAAGGGCCGAATTTCCCCACCTGTAACCTCGACTCACACAGTCAATTCACAGAGTTTAAAAAAAACTAAGAAAACAGGATACACAATTTTCCTGAATCAGTACCCTGAAACACTGAGCTAACACGTTGCATTAACCAACTCACTCGAGCTGAACTCTGGGAGAAAATGAATTTGGGATGGAGACATAAATACAGAAATAAGAGACAAGGGGAAAGGGTCAGGAAAGAGAACGCTGAGAGGCACAAGAGGCAGTAGGAGCCGAGAAGCAAACCAGGAAAAAGAAAAAGAGAAAAAAAAAAAAAACCCAGGATTGAAAAACAGGGCTCCTCTATGCAGAGGAAAAGAAGAAGGCGACTGGCACTTGAGAAGGAGTTGGCACATTTGTATCAGTCTGCGATCCTCCTGAGCCAAAGGCTTCAGATTACTATCATCTCCTATTAGCGCCAACTGAAAAACTAATTAGCTCATTAGGTCTTTATCTTTAAAACCTCCATCCTCCAAACTCATGTCCAGGAAGGTAAGGCGCTACCAAGACCAAGGGATCCGACGCACAGCCGTCCCCCCACCACCACCTCCTGCCTCCGTCCTAGGGATGTCAAGGGCTTGCACAGCAGAGGGGTAGACGAGCCCACGCAGCCGAATCCAGCCCACGCACGTGATATACATAAGATGTCAACGCCTGAAAATCGGCAGACTTCACCAAAAAAGTCTTGTTTTCCAGGAAAAAAAAAAAAGCACTGAATAAGGTGGTAACAGGAGGCCTCCATCCCCACCTGTGGGTCAGGGCGGCTGTCCTTAGATGTGACATGAGCCCCTCTTGCCCCCCCAGCTTGTCTCAGGCCGGACCGCCCCATCCTGCACTGCCCACCTGCTCCCCCTGCCTGAGCAAGGGTGCTGATCCCAGCGACGGACAAACCTGCTGGTTCCCGGGCTTCTAGGAGGCCGTTGACCCACACTCCCATGTGCGTCACCACCCTCTCCTGGGTCACACCCTGGAATCCTGACCTCGCTCCAAGTGGTTTCCTTTTGCTCACCTCCCACTCCGATGTCCCGATCTGGCTACGACCTCTCCCACGGCCTCCTCCCCGATGTCCCCTGGCCCATCTCCCCAGGCTCAGTGTTCTCATCTGGAAAAGAGGACTTTCAAAAACCCTCTCATGAAGGCTGACCTGAGGACCAGGCAAATCCTGTTTAAGTGCCCAGTCGTGTGTCTGAGACACTGCAGGCAGCCGCGAAAGGGCTGCTATCGGTGTTTCCACACTGTAGCGAGTCCTCCCTCCACGCTTCCAAGGCGAGGGCAGGCGTCCAGCGCGTGGGCAGAGGCACTCCCCACCATTTGGCCACTTCACTCCTCGTTCATGCCTCTGCGAAGAGGCAGGACTGATGCCATGTTTTCTCTGGGCGACACAGACCCTACCCCGCACCTGCAGGATTTCACTGACTCGGCCCCAGCCCGCTCAGGTGGACAGCAAACCTCCACCACCATACACTTCACTGGCCGCTGGTGGGTCCCTCTGGAGATGCCAGGCTCAGGCTGCACTTGACAGAGGCGGGACCGCAGTACTGCCAGCCCTCACTGTACCAAAGTGAGTATCTGAGGATTTATGTATCTCAGCTACTCCCTAAAAATCACTTTTTTCAATGTAACAGACATTTTTTTGAACATTTCCCATGAATAAGGCACTGAGTTCCCCAGTGCCTGGGACAGAGATGCATAAAACAAGCCTCTGATGACAAACCGAGGGAAATAAACAGATACACAGCTAAGTCGAACCCCGATGAACAGCGTGGAAGAGGTGGGACCACAGGGGCTGGCAGAGCACAGGGACATGGGTGTGGTAGCAGACCCGGAGGGCTTCCCAGAGGAGGAGGCACCTGCACTGGAGAAGAGGTTTCCAAGCAGAGCGCACGGCACCAACACAGGCACTGAGTCACAGAAATGCAACAGAGAGGATGTCAGAACGTGCTAGGAGGTCCTCAGCACGTCAGAATTTAACAACTTAGAAACTAAGTCCAATTGGCAATTTAATCTTTGTAACATCCCATTTACCTGGGTTTTTCTTCTCTCACAAATTTTCTCTCATGCACAGTGAAAATAAAACCTAGAGAAACGTCTACATGGACAAGCTTTTCCTTTTTTTGAGAATAACTTGGAAGAGAAATCAACTCTGCTAGAGACGCTCCCTGAGCAGACGGCCCCTGTGTCTCTGGCAGAAGACCCAGGGGGAAACTGAAGAGAGACATCACAAGCACTACTACCATGGATGTCTGCAAGGGTGTCTGCGAGGACCAGCCGGCACTGAGCCGCGCCCATCCCCATCCTCCTCCCTGCCCCCCTAGGTGCCGGACTCTGCGTAAGCCCTTCCCCGGGGTGCCACCCTGCCAGGTCACTCAGGAGTCCCCCCAGCACCCGGCGCTGCGCACCTGCTGAACTGACCCTAAAGCCACCTTCCTTCAGGCCTCCTGACACACAAGACCCCTAAGGGCCTCTTTCACTTCGGCATTTTAGGCTGAGGTGTTTGTTATCTGCAGCCAAGAGAATTCCGAATATCCTTCCTGTTTCTCCAGGGCTGAACCCCTCTCTCGGGGGAAACGACCGGGAACTGAAACCATGGAAGTGACCCGCCGCTTCTCCTGGGCTGGACTGACTTTGGACCTAAACCTGCAAACCGAAAGAATATGTAAGGTTTTCAAAAGACCGTACGAACTACATCTCGCAAGAAACGACCCTCTGCTCTGTTTACCTTCCAGACATCCTCACGCAGACTTTCTTTGTAAGCAGTAAGTTCTGCGGAGGGGTGGGCACGGGTGAGGTTGAAGAGGAGGGCCGGGATTCGCTTTCCTCTGGCCTCTGGGTGACGTCAGCGGGTCGCTCCCGTTACCGGAGAGAGCCGGCGCACAGATGGGACGCCTCCCCCGCCCCCTGCCGTTCTAGAACGAAGCTGTGGAGAGCCGAGGCAGGTGAAGAACTGAAGCGTGCTACCAGGTAAGGTGAGTCCAGTATAAAACTCATGGCTTCTATTACCCTGACCTTATTAGCATCCATTTGTAAAGGTACTGGAATATGGATGGTTCCAGAAAGTACATGGGAAGCTCTCTGTAATTCTGACTTCGACAGTCAACACTAACACCTGCCTCACCGGTCAATCACCTGACATCACACTTTGAGAACGGAGATAAACAGTGCAACAGCCGGAGGACTGGGGGTGGAAGGACTGTGGGGGCACCTCCTATGATAAACCCAGTGCTCGAGTTCGCTCCAGAAGGTAAAAAATCCAGCCCCAAAGAATGGGTGCCACTAATCTTCTCTGAAAGATTATGCATGAATAAGCACATTAATATTTGGTGACCTAATTCTTACAATGATATTTCAGCTCGGTGCTCTTTTTCTTAATGGTGCAAAAAATAACCCGGGGGTCACAGCTGTCTTTCTGCTCCTTTTTCACAGGGCGGACGCAACTCCCAGCACGTCGGGCGGTTTTTGGTGCAGACAGCGTGGTCTCTGTGTGTTTGAACTTGAGGGACAGCAGCCCCGCGGGCCGGGAACGCTGGTCCACATCAGTCTGCCCCCAGCTCTTCTGTGTACTGCCTGTGAGACTCCAGCAAGTGAATTCACCTCTCTGCGTCCTGGTGCCCTCAGGAGTGTAACAAAGCTATTTACGTAAAATGAAGTTACGTTTGTTGGGAGGGCTGAATGAGTTCACGGTGGGAAGTGTTTGGGCAAAGCACAGTTTGAGGCATGTTACTCAAAAAACATCTGCTGTCTTTATTGCAGTTATGGTTACCCAGGCTTCCTGGCCCAAGGTCCGGGTCTCATGCCCAAACTCAAGTACTGACCAGCCCCTACACGGCTGCAGTATTCCCTTTCCTAGTCCTCCGAAACCTGGCGAGGAATCTGCCAGCCCTCAGCTGATGAAACCAAAAATCTACATCCGATACATCAGCAGGTCCTGTTGACTCTACCCCCACCATAAATCTCATTACTCACCATCAGCTCCTCTCTCCAGGTCTCCCTGCTTCTGAGAACCCTCCCTCCCTCTAGACAAAACTCTAACCAGCCAGCAGAGTGAACTTTCTAAAGCATCAGTGAGATACTAATGGGCTTATGATCTGCCACACTTCCCATGGATGGAAAAACTCCTCCCCAGGGTCTCTGAGCCCCACCTACACCTTCACCTTTATTTCCTGCTCCCTGTCCCTGTCATGCCAGCCACACTGACCTTGTCCAGCCCACAAGCTCACCAAACCCATCCCCAAAGCTTTGCAAGGACCTCCACCACACGCACGCACCTCCTCACAGCATCAGTGCAAAGGTCACCTCCTCAGAGATGCCTTCTCAGAGCAAACAGGAGCCTCTGCTCCACTGCTCTCTGCCGCACTTCCCTGTCTGTGGTTGACAGCTCTCATTACTCTCTGAAATTCTCATCTGCTCATCCACTTCCTGGCTGTCTCCCTTACCCAGAATGGAAGCTCCATTAGGACAAGGCAAGATCTCCACCTTGCTAGAAGGAACCACGCCCAGAGCACAGCCAGCACCCAGGAGTGCGTGGAGTGAGCAGGGGAAGGAGGAGGGTCTGGCAGGACCCAGCAGAGGTCCATCCCCTCCCCCTACTCCTGAACCACGTGGCCCGGGAAGCCCCCGACACCGACACCCGGTCAGGAAGCGAGCGATTAGGCAGAAGAGTAGGAGTGGGCAGCTTTCAACCCAACAGACTCCCTGCAAAGCTACCTCAGGGTGAGGTTAGCCCACGGATGTTCTAAGCATCGGTCCGCCAATTAAGTTTCCCAAAATACAGTCTCTCGGGTACTCAAATCAAGCCAAAGTGCAGTTTCAAACAGCCACCTCCTAACTGCCTGAGTTCATTTACTAAGGAGACAAAGCCCCAGCCAAGCGGCCCGCTTCGCCTCGCTTCTAAAAGCTGGGGAAACGCGACTGACACAGGGGGAAAGAATTCCGTGTTCGAACGTCGCTGGTGGGTGTGTGCGTGTGTGTGTGTTTTAACCAAAGAAAATCTGCTGATCTTTTTGCCCTAATTGGTTCTGGGAATCAACAACTGACCACAGGAGGGTAAGCATTTGGAACAGTTTCTTCTTATTACCGAACCCTTGATTATGACGATTAAGCCTAGCCTTGTGGTTCTGCTCAGCCCCACTGGGCGGCCTCCCGGAGCACGTGCACAACAGGGCACCGCTTCCCTAAGGTTCGCGCAGCGGCCTCAAGTCATAAACTTTCATCAGATTAGCACCCAGGGAGGTCAGAACTCAGAGAGACCTTGAACATCACCGACACCACCCGCTTCATGGCTCAGATAAGGAAACTGAGGCTCAAGAGATTACATGAACTGCCCAAGGTCAATGCCAGTGTCGGCCAGAGCAAGGACAGGAGCCCAGGGCTGACGGACTCCAAGGCCTGGACTGTTTTCCCCGCACTGTGACGCCACCCAGACAGGCAAGGACCGCAGAAAGCACGGCCCTCCTTGGAGCAATCTTCAAGCTCTACTTCCCGGTCTGGCCCAAACCCATTTCTAAATGCCCTCCCCAGATGGGCTGAAAACATCCCCTGCATGATGCTGCAAGACGTCTCACGTGTCTGCTCTGTGCTCATCACCCTGTCAGGCCGCGGGAACGCAACCGAAGGAAAGGTGCGTAGCTCTAAGGAACCAGCTTCGACGGGGGACAGAGACCCAGACAAAGAGGTGAGAATAATGGTACTGGTGTCCCCAGAAACCAGAGAGGAGGTAAGAGGAGGCTTCCCACGGGAATGGTATCGCTGGAGCTGTGTCCCATGGGATGCAGACAGCGAGGCAGACAAGGAGGCAGAGAGAGAGAGTACCTCATAGGAGACAGAACACAAAGGAAGGTGCGGGAGGATGGCGCGGTTGGTAACCAGGGGAGCCGGCCGCTGCTGGAGCACAGGTTCCGGATGGGGAGGGACGGGGGACGAAAACACGGCCAGGCTGTCCCAAAAGGGGAGAAGCCACTGCCGCAGGAAGTCACCCACCACACCTGTGTTTCAGACGGATCTCTCCCACCAAGTCTGGAGACCGGATTTGGAGGTGAAGGGGTTTCGGCCTCTTTCACAAAATAGCCAATAATGATGACAAGGACCATCCCTTTGTCCTGGGGGCCTGTCTATGGAACAGACGTGCTCCCAGCATTTTACATGCATGAACTCATTTACCCTTCAAACAGCTTTGAGACAGAGGAACTATTACTACCCTCTTTTTACAGACAAGCAGACTGGGGCACAGGGGTGCCGAGTTACCTGTCCGAGGCGTCGCAACCAAGAGGCCCGCCTCCTAAGCAGTCTACAGACTCTCCCGGCCAGCGGGAGACGTGGGCCTGAACCGCCACATCAGGAGGCGGGCCGGGGGCAGGGCTGGTCCGCGCAGTCATCACACCGCGTTGGTGCCATGCTGCCTGTCCCCCCACATCCTGCACACTGTCCATCTGCACCCCCTGCTCCAGAAACACAACCCAGAGTGAGGGTCTCTGCTCCGCAACACAGCATCACGTTGACTCACAAAAGCTCCCCATCTGCGACGCCCGCCCCCACTGCCCGGCCCATCTGAACCTCCCTTCGGTGAAAACCAGCCTCCCTTGAGGTCCATGGCAACTCCCAGTTTGCCTGGCACTGAGCTACGTGAGGAATTCCATCCCGCTCGCTTCCCTGCCCCATTGCAGCCCACAGGCTACTTCAACACAGGAGTCAGATGTCTGTCTTCCAAAGACCTGGAACAAAAGTCTAAGTGCCTGACGGAAGCCTACCCGAGGGTTTTCACAGGTTTACGGGAAGGAGTCCTGTCAAGGAGAAAAGGAGCAGAAATGATAGAACCACCTCCTGGCCTATGTTCCCAGCCCCCGGGAGAGCTCACAGCAGGTGCAGTCAGGACGGGGAGAGGACAGCCCACGTTTTCATACTCCTGTGACACATCACCTTACCTCCCTCATCCTTCATCCTCTAGCTGGGAAGTGGGTAGATTTCCCTAATGGCAAGGCCTCCATTCAACTCTGATTAAAAAAATAATAATCTTTGACAATCTAGCAATATCTACTGAAATTTTTAAAGTGTGCACCCTTTCATCTGACAATTATGCATCTTGAACTTCATCTTAAAGAAACATCTGCAAAGGGACATGTACAGGAACATATAGTCCAGCACGATTTGTCACTGCAAAAAAATAAGGTGGAAACAATTTAAATATTCAGCAATCGGAGGATGGTGAAATAAATCAACTCTGGCATATCCCACACGAGGGAACTCTATAGCACCAGCATCAGTGCTCAAATACATCTATACGTACTGACGTGGAGATGTCCAGGGCACAGTGTGAAGTTAAAAAAAAAAAGTGGCAAAGCAATTTACATAGTCATTTACATAGGGGTCCTCTTGTCATTTTAAGAGTAATAACTATATGGTGGCATGTGAAGAGGAAAAGTCTGTAAGAATACCTTCTAAAATCATTCATGTCTGGCTGGAATCACTTGGAGAGAATCAAGGAAAGTGTCACATTTTTTATTCTTTGAATTTTTCGATGCATCCGACACATACTACTCCTGTAATGAGACGAAACAAGGCCACATCATGGTCCAAAGTGAGGCCAGCTGCACTAACAGCACGAGCCCAGGTCACAGCGCCCTCTCCATCAGGTCAGGAGGTCAGAGCCCAGGTTACAGAATCCTCTCCATCAGGTCAGGAGGTCAGAGCCCAGGTCAAAGCACCCTCTCCATCAGGTCAGGAGGTCAGAGCCCAGGTCACAGCATCCTCCCTGTCAGGTCAGGAAGCCTAGGTCACAGCATCCTCTCCATCAGGTCAGGAGGTCAGAGCCCAGGTCACAGCGCCCACTCCATCAGGTCAGGAGGTCAGAGCCCAGGTCACAGCATCCTCCCCGTCAGGTCAGGAAGCCCAGGTCACAGCATCCTCTCCATCAGGTCAGGAGGTCAGAGCCCAGGTCACAGCATCCTCTCCATCAGGTCAGGAGGTTAGAGCCCAGGTCACAGCATCCTCTCCATCAGGTCAGGAAGTCAGAACCCAGGTCACATCCTCAGGGTTCAGCAGCTCCTTTCTGCCCTTCACAAATGCTCCCCACTTCCCCCACGAGTCAGCTGACAGCCCCTCTGATTATCTTTCCCCCAGAAGGGGCTGTGGCTTGTGGAGAGAAAGGCGACTGGAGCGGTCAGGGTGGAGAGTCCTCCACCATCTGATCATACCCTCCAGGACTCAGTCTGTAACACGCTGCAATTAGGTGTAGCACCTTTTACCCACCACATGTCAAATCTACTCCTTGCAGTTCTCGGAAACAGAAATTAACAAATTTCTCCCAACTGAGTCAAATTCTCCGGAATCTAGAAGCTACAGCCTAGATATAAGGAAATTTCTCAAAATGATGATAAGCAAAAAAAATAATGTTTTAAAATATTCCATCCTACTTCCAGAAGTTCAAAGTACTTTACACTGCAGGCACAAACGCACACACACCCGATTAGACCTCCTAAAATACCACATGCGATAGTAAATTACCATTCCCGCCCACTAAGTAATACCCAGGAGAAAGTAAATGGACATCCAGGAGTTTCTCCTATGCACTTACTAAGCTCTGGCCCGTGATCTCATCACCCCTCAAACTATCACATGAAGGGGACAAATATCTCTAGCCCTGTGTTCCGGACAGAGTCCTAAAATAGGCAAACTTTCTTTAGACTTCTGTGAGCCAAGAGAGAAGCCTGCAGCCTTGTGGGGTCCTCCCCCCAAAAGAGCCCAACACCTCTGTCCAGGGCCCGGCAGGACCAAGGCTGGGATTTTTTTGTCATCACTGCTGAGAAACGTTCACACTGCTGTTCCTGACCCTCCTGGGTAAATATCAGCTATGCTTTACCCCTCAGATTTCTAGTCTGTGTAAAGGATCCTTTTTAAGACAATCCCAAGTGCCGACTTATCGCAGTACGTAAGTTCACTTTCTGGCAGAGAGGATGACACTCTGGAAGCTATGAAGAGGGGCCGAGGTGCCCCCTTGTCCCTGAAAGCCCCAGAAAAGAGAGGAGGAGACTGTGGAAACAGGCTCACTTTGCTATTTTACCAGCACAGCTCAACTTGGTCAAACTCTAGGAAAGGTTTATTAAGTGAGTAGTATTGCTATCTCCTCAAAGAATTGAACGATTTTTTAAAAATGAGATGTCAGCCTCGAGTTGACTCCCAAGTTACTCTGGAAATGAAAAATGCTCCAGGCACCAGTGTTTCAGAGCATCAGCAGAGAATGAGGAAACTGAGGTCCGTGGTCTGGTACACACGTGGTACCCAGACACATTCCTCAGGAAAACAGAACACACTGGGCTACCAGCGTTATTGCGGCTGCAGTTTTATCAACTCGCTGACCATATTCATCTGAAACCCAAAACAAACAAACTTCCCCATCCTGAGCACATCTGGCTGTCCATCTTTCCCCCAAGCCAATGACTACGTACAAAGCTTAGCAAGCAATTTACGAGTTGAATGCAGACACATAACATTCAACAATCGAGGAACATGTGTCCACAAAAGGGAGGTAAATGCTTCGTGCCCCCAGAGCACTGATGCAGACCTCAGGCGGTCCGCACAACACGGAAGCGGGCAGAGAAAGAGCACTGGACCAGAGGGCAGGAAGCTCCCAGCCTGAACATCCTCCACGAAGCACCTGCCTCGCCCAGCCCACAGGTGCTGTATGGTTCCTCCCACGCAGACCACCACAGGGGCTCCAGACTGCTTCCCCCACCCCGCCCCAGAGCCACCTTTCTAGAACAGAGGTCCAACCTGTACTGTGCCTCTGCTGACATGCCATCCAGAGGACAGAGTTCATCTCCTTGCCAAAGGGCCCCAACCCCAGCCTCTGTCCAGTCCTGCTCAACCCCTCAGGCATCCTAGCCCGAGCCACCTGGAAAGGACTGGTTTGGGCAACCACGACATGTCTTTCCCTTCCCTTTGTTTTTTTTTTTTAATTGAAGTCCAGTTGATTTACAATGTTGTGTTCGTTTCTGGTGTACAGCAGAGTGATTCAGTTATTCACATATAAAAGGGACTGCTCCCTACACTGTTGGTAGGAATGTAGTTTGGTGTAGCCACCAAAGAGAACAGAAGAGAGCTTCCTTAAGAAGCTAGGGTCACCATATGATCCAGCAATCCCACTCCTGGGCATAAATCCAGAGAAAACCAATTCCTTCTTTCCAATGCGAATGTCACCCCCTCTGAAGCCTTCCCTTGGCTCCTCAGAGAGCGAGAGACACCTTGGAGGTGTCATCACCTTCAGTGGAGGCTCCTCGAAGCAGGTCACACAGCCAAGCCCCACCCCCGGGGGCAAGTGACACATGGGGCTGGAGGCAGGCGCTGGCCCCACAGCAGACCTCAGCCCAGTTCCTTACACAAGCTTCTGGAGCAACTTCTTAAATAAGCCTCAGCGTCTGCACTGGCTAAACTGGAATTCTAAGGGCTAACGTGAGTTGCTATTCCATTTAAGGGAAATAATTTATACTGAGCATTTAATACAATGTTTGGAGCTCAGTAAAATCTCAGTAAGCGGTGGCTATTAGGATTATTATTAATGTGCAGCAACTACTCAATGCTTCTAATCAAAGAGACCTTAATGTCCACCTACCTGGGGGAAATTACACCTCCCCCAGGCTTCAGTCTCCTCACCTGGGAAGTGGGGGGGGGGGTCTGCGAGGTGGGAGCAGGAGAAGAGGAAGGGGGGCTGGACTCACAAGAAACATAATCAGAAAACCAACAGCACATCCGAGAAAGGAGAGCGGCTTCCCAAACCTGAGGAACATGCGAGTCACCGCTCCCAGGGGACAGTGATCTCTTGGACGCCCTTCCTCCTGGGCTTTGCCTTAAATTCATTTTCATTATAATGTTATTTAAGCATGTCTGAATAAAAAGCTAGGTATGCCCACCCTGTGCTTGAGCTCTTATGAAAACAATAAGGTGAAACAATTTAAAAATCTGATTAAAAAACAACAAAAGAGAACTCGGTGTTAATTGCACACGACAGACGATTATGACGCTGTTTTGCATCGTGTGCAAGACGCTACCTGGGGCAGGTTCCTCACAACTCAGGGAGGCTGCCCCACCGTGGGGCAGGGAGATCTTCAGCATCCATCACTCTTGGCAAACTGCCATGAAACCTTAGTTCATGAACTTCCAGCCTTCAATTGACCCTAAAGCATGATTTCTGCGATAAGTCCACATCTGACCCTTCCTGCTTCGCTAGAGACAATCAAAGGGGTGCTCAATCTAACATCGGCACAAAATCCTTATGGCATGACTCATTGTAAGGTCATCTAGATGTTACAGAACCTAGGATGTTTTAAAAATTATTATTTAAAAGAAAGTTAAAAATTTAACTTTGGTTTTAAAAATTAATTTACCAATTCCCAGGAAAATGTCTTCAAAGTCCAGTTTATAAAACACAGTTTCCTTAGGATGGAGAGTCCTTTGAAAACTAAAAAATAGAGTTACCATACAATTCAGCAATCCCACTCTTAGGCACACATTTGGAGAAAATTCTAATTCGAAAAGATACATGCACCCCAATGTTCAGAGCAACACTATTTACAATAGCCAAGACATGGAAGCAACCTAAATGTCCATCAACAGATGACTGGATGAAGAAGCTGTGGCGTATTTATATAACAGGAAGTACTACTCAGCCATAAAAAAGAATGAAATGATGCCATTTGCAGCAACATGGATGGACCTAGAGATGATCTTACCAACTGAAGGTAAGCCAGAGAAAGACAAATATCATATGACATCACTTACCTGTGGAATCTTAAAAAATGGCACAAATGAACTTATTTACAAAACTGAAAGAGGCTCACAGACATAGAAAGCAAATTTATGGTTACCAAAGGGGAAAGGGAGGCGCGATAAATTGGGAGCTTGGGATTTGCAGATACGAACAACTATGTATAAAACAGATAAACAACAAGTTTCTACTGTATAGCATAGGGAACTATATTCAGTATCTTACAATAACCTATTATGGGAAAGAATCTGAAAAGGAATATATATATATATGTATATACCTATAACTGAATCACTATGCTGTTCACTAGAAACTAACACAACATAGTAAATAACTATACTTCAAAAAAAAATACATAATAACCAACACTGTATCCTAAAAAGCATCTTGTCACAGTATCCAAAAGGAGCTTAGCCATCTCAGCCCTGTTAAGTGCACTGCCTGCATTATCTCTTTAATCCCGGAATAACCATACAAAGTAGGTGCTACTGTGACAGGTGAGGAAAGGGAGGCTTGGAGAAAGAATGCAGGTGGTGGAGCAGCACCTGAACTGACTCCAGCATCCCTGCTTCCCGCTCCTTCCAGCCCAGCCCTAAGAGCACCCGCAGAAGATGGCCAGCCTCGGACAGGACAGCAGGAATCCAGGGGGAACCAGCCAGGGGAGCGAGAGATGGAGAGGAAAGAGGGCATTCTGATGGAAGGATGGCGGAGATGAGAAGCTAAGTCCCTGAATCCGTGAGGCAGGGAGAGCGGCTGCCCCAGCCTTTAGAAATGGAACTGTTGGGGAGAGAAGCCAGTTGGGGCGGGGGGGGGGGGGGGCGAGACCTAAACTGAAACATGGTGGGTTGAAAACAAGAGGGGCTTATTCCATCTGGGCATGAGTGTCCTCTCAACAGATCACAGCTGGAGATGTGCAAGTCATATCCACAGAATATGTCGACGACGCATAAAGATTATCTCCAAAAGGTAAGGCGGTCAAAAGTGTCCAGCATAGAAGAGACAGAGAACAGATGGGCAGCACAGGACCTCTGAGTTCTCAGTGTCTCTGTGTCGTTACCAATTCCCACAGACTGGTGCGCAGCCACAGCCAGAGGTGGGAAGGGCAGTCACGATGACTAAGAAACGGGGCCGTCCACCCGTGACAGGGTATAAGGACTTGTCCGTGCCACAGGCACTGGAGTGCCCACTGTGTACCAGACACGGTCCTGGGTTCAGCCTCGAACAAAAGCACCCCTGCCCTCAAGGAGCTTATGTGCTGGCTGGGGAGCTGGGCAAGTAACCAAGTGCAGACTGGAGCTCGGTAGTGATACAGTGATACGTACTCTGAGGGCGGGGGAAAACAAAGCAGGACGTGAGAAAGAATGATGGGCAGGAGCAGGTATCTGAGATAAGGTCAGTGGACAGTCATGGGACGATCAAATGAACTCTCACTAAGGGAGGTGACAAGACGAAACTCAACCTGTTAAACGAGAAAGGCTTGACAGCGTTCACTCCAAATATCTGCTGCCTATTAGACCAGGCGCTGTGACGGTCTAGAGAGGCCATGTAAATGCACGTGTTGGAAGGTATCAGAGAATCGGAGCTCACTGTGGGGAAACTGATGGCATCAGAAACACAGAGTATGTGCAAAAAGGAAGGCAGGGATGGACTGATGATGGAGAGGAAGACAAAACCACTGCACCACTTAGACGACCTCCACTTCTGAGGATGCCTCCAACCTGAAGACCCCCGACTCCATTAAAAGGACCGATGCCGCAGCAGTGATGTGCTTCAGGGCCAAGAAAGAAGCAGAGGAGGAAGATTTGGATCAGACTCAGCAACTTTCATTCCACAGATTAACAGCAGTTTATCCAGCAGGACCTACTGGATGCTGGGCATATGCTCCCAAGGGGGCATCTCAAGGTGCCTCTGTTAACAACATCCCAAAGGGATGGAGGAGGGGAGAGGAGGGAGGATGGGAAGGGGTGGTGAGGCTCTCGTCCAGCTGCTCCAGGCTAAAGGTGAAGGCTCTAAGCAACCCTGCAGAATGGCAGCCTGGAGGCTATCACACGGTGGATCCTGCTGGAGATGGTGGTGCAGGTTCAGCAAAAAAGTTAGAAGATCAGGGAAGCAACCACCAAGTCTGGTAACTGGGGCGCCCACTCCACCCCACACCCACCACATCTGTACTGAAGTCCCCGACTCCCCGCAAAGCTGCAAACAGCTCATAGGAATCACACCTTCCTTAATCTCTACATTCCCACAACTAGCAAATACTGGAGGGTCATTAAATGCTTGACTGCGGCCAAGCTTATTGATGTGAGTCAGACTGGGGGGCTAAGTAACTGAGGGTCTGACGGTGCTAGAAGCGCAGCGGGCCAGGTTCCTGCTGGGCGTCCAAAGTTGTCATAGTTGCCAGACACCTGAAAAGGAGGATGACAGCGATTCTGCATCTAACTGGCGGGAATTAGCCCTGAAAAAGTCACTTCAATTCTGAGTCTCCGTTTGTGAAACGAGAGGACTGGAGCTAACAGAGGTTGCAGACCTCCAGGGAGAAGGAGGTGCTTTTCACGATGCTGAAGGCTGGAGGGGTGTACCCTTGCTGTTGGGGTGGAGGGTGCAGGCTTCCCTTTCGGCTGCAAATGAAGAACATACAGCAGGTATGGCCACCCCCACAAACACCTTGGAGGTCCATCAGTGGCAGGCAAGGGGGTAGGGGTGGGGCTATGGGAGGGGGCAGGGGGCAGGGACAGCAGTGAGCAGCACTAATGAGTTACACACATCTCAGAGGAGAAACAACAGACGCCCAAGCAAAGATGGTGAATCAAACATCTGTGTTTTCAAGGTGGTTGTCCGGAGTCTGCCTTGCACGCACCCAGGCACGCAATGAGTCAGGGACAAATGGATTTTACACAACTTGAAAACTATAAAACTAATTTAAGAGCTGTCAGAGCAATGACCCATCACCGAGACCACGTCTAGCCTCTGAAAAGCTTGTTTATGCCCACATTTACAGACTGTATTTTGAGCTTCTGAGAAGTTTTCCATTTAGACTCAGGAGAAATACCTGACACATCCAAACCCCTAATTTCTCATACCGAGCTGAATTCCCCAACGTTACAGGAAAACCCACAAACTCTGCAGAAGGGAGTGAAAAACCAATCCAAGTCAAAGGGCATCTTCCAGTCCTGCAGAAGGAAACAAACAAGCAAAACAACACCACAGAGAGTACGGAAACGTTTCTAGCAGAACAACTTTTCACTCCCCTCTTTTCACAACTTCATTCTGAAGCCCTTGAAACGTATTAAATTACATATTTTATATTCCTGGCCATAGCCGTGCCTAAAACTCATCACAACTTATGGCAGTAAGTGAGCTCGTGACTTTAAGTCAAATTTAAGGAAGCTAAAGGCCGGATAAAACCATGTTTGAAAATGCCTGCAAAATAATAAACGCTGGAGGGAACTGGATGGCTTTTCTGCTTCTAAGCTAAATAAAGCCTGGGGGTGGGGGGTGGACTTTGCAAAGATCCCAGCGAGGATAATCCCCGGGATCGCACGGAGCAAACCATCCAATCAATTCCACAGAGACCAAGGAAAGTTAATCCAAGGAGAATAACAACACTTGAAAGGTTGAGAAAAACACAGTTCTGCTGTTGAAAACACTCTCCGGCCGGAGAACGCATTGGGGCATTCTAACAAGCCCGAACGTCTGACTAGTGAGTGTTTCTGCGACCGCGTCTGGGCTTTGTGTTAACAAAAAGGGTCCAGCAAGATACGAGTTCCGACGCTCCGGCCTTCAGGGCCCCTACTTCCTGAACACCTTCGGACTACTGCACACCGACTTCCTGCACAGACGGCCCTGGACTGGGGATACCTTCCTCCTTAAGGCTTCCTCAAGCTAAGTTCCCTGGGCAAGCTCGAAGGTGGAAAGTTCGCAGTTCCGGACCCTCCATTAAAGCACGATCAGCATGTGTCGCTTGACAAGTCTGGCCCGCAGCAGAGTGATTAATTTACATAAACAATTCTGAAAAGGTAACACATCACCGCAAGGGCAGAAGGCGGCAAGCTGAAGGCGGCCTTTTTGGGAGCGGCGGCTGCAAGGCTGGCCCGCGGGGCAGAGCCTCTGCGGACACTCACCGCGGCTGCTTCCACGCAACAGGTCCACGCAGGCCGGGCCCGAGCGGCGGGCACCTGGGCACCTGCCCACGGCTCCGCGGGCACAGCCCCCCTCCTCCCCCACCCCCTCCGCGGCCGGTACCGGAGCCCAGGCAGGCCGCCCAGCTACAGCCCTTCCCGGCACGGCCCACCCGCGATAAGGCCCGGAGCACATTCCTCGGAAGATGCCGAGATAGCGCGGCTCGCTCGCGCGCTGCCCACCTCCTCCCCGCTCTGCCCAGGCCGAGGGGGAAACACTCCCCGGCCAGCGGTCCGGGAATGCAGGGCGAGGGGGCCGCCCCGGGAGCGGGGTGCCGCGCTCCGTCCTCCGGGCGGGGAACGGCCCGAGCCACCTGGCTCCTCACCTGCCTGGTCACAGGTGCCGGCTATCAGTACCTAGACGTGTATCTAAACTACTTATCCGCACAGAACGCTTCCCCAACCGCGCAAGGTCTAGAGCCAACTTGGAAAACAGCGAGTCGCCGGGTACAAAAAGAAAAGGAACTTTTCCGGGGGAGGGGGAGGAGTACGGGAGGACGAAGCAGGTGAATGCAGGTAGTGGCGGTTCCTGCGGGACCAGCCGGTCGGGTCGGGAGGTGGAAGAGAGGGCGCGAAGGCAAGGAAGGGGAGAGGAGGCGGCGAGGCTGGCGGGGCTCGGCCGCGCTCCCCCGAGGGCGGCGCGCAGGTGAGGCCGGACACTCACCTCCGGCAGCTCGCGGAGCTGGTTGGAGTCCAGCAGCAGCTCCTCCAGGCTGTGGGCGTAGCGGTAGATCTCCTCCGGGACGTAGACCAGCGAGCAGTGGCTCTTGTCGATGGTCTCCACATGACGGTTGCACCGCCACAGGGGGATGCAGTGGAACATCGCCGCCCGCCACCGTGTCCCGAGCCGCGGAGACCCGGGCTCCCCGCCCGCTCCGCCCGCCCGGCGGCTGCGCTCCGCCCGCCGCCCACCCCGCGCTCGTTGGCCCCCGTGCTCGCTCGCTCCTCGCGCCCGGCTCCGCGCTCCCAATCGCGCCCAGGCACCTCGGGCGGGAGCCCCCCCGCGGCCCCGCGCCCCCGCCCGCCGGCCGGTGCGCCCCTCCCACCCTCCAGCCGCGCCGCCGCCGCCGCGCCGCGCTTCCTACTCGCCGCCGCCGCCGCCGCGCGACTGAGCATGCGCGCCCGGGGCGGCTCCGGCCCGAGGGCCGCTCCGCTCCGGGTTTTCGCGGCGACCTGGCTCCGGAGGGTCGAGAAGCCCGAGACCTGGCGCTCGTGGCCCCCCGACTCCGGCCGGGACGCGGGGAGTGCCGGGGCTCCGAGGAGGCCACTCAGCAGGAGCCTGGGGCAAAGAGGAGGCGGGGACGAGGCGGCCCGAGGGCAGCAAAACAACTTTGACGCTCAGTTTGACTTAACTCGCTCTCCTCGCTCCCCTTCCCCAAAACCGCTTTCCCTTCCGGGGTCAGGCGGGACCGCCCCGGAGCGCACCTCGCGCGCCGTGGGCGCCCCGGGCCGCGGGATTCCGTGCGGCCCTGCGGGGGCCCCAACGCCCTGGCTGCGGCTGCCTCGGCCACCTGTGTGCGCGCCGCCCAGGCGGCCCCCGCCCGCACGGCGCGGGGCCCCCCGCCCTGCCCTGCCCTCCGGTCCGCGGGCACCGCCTGCAGGCGGTGTAACACCCTCAGCCACCGCCGGCTCCGTACACGGTAGTAACAGGAAATCCCTCTCCCCAGACCACCGACAGCACAGGGGTCTGCGAGGGTCCCAGACGTGTGCATGCTCCCCATCAGAAGCCCACATGCAAACACGAGCTGGCAAAGCTGGGTTTCTGGGCCTGTTCCAGCCTTGCCAGATGTTGGCCCCTGCTGACGAGCCTGGACAGGTGAGGCGGGAGGAGCGGGGGAGGCAGGGCAGCTGCCAGGTGAGCATCCCCCATCCGGCGCCTGCGTTTCTGCACCAGCACCCAGTCTCTTGCAAAGGGTAGGTTGCTGTCCAAGAAGGGGTAGCTGGGCAGGACCCAAGAGGCTCACTACTGGGGTAACGACCATTCCTTCGCCCCCGAGTCATATCCACGGACTTGAGCCAGGACCCTGCACTGCCCCCTCTTCTCCCTGTCTAACCAAGCTGGCTCCTTCACAAAGGCTTGCCGACCAGGTCAAAACCAATCACATTGATGGATTGTTTTCCAGAGTCTACTCCGACTCTACTCCCAACCTGGCTGCCCTCTAGGCCTCACACCTTCCCCTTCCAGTGGCTGTGACCTCTGCCAAGACACCTCCCAGGATCTAAACACACACACACACACACACACACACACACACACACACACACACACACACACACACACACACACACACACACACTCCCCACTACCGCCCCCAACCTGCCAAAGTTAAAATCTGGAGCCACGGAATGCGCATTTCTGCAGAAGACTGAAAGCTGAGTGTAACAAGGCCGATTTTGGCCTGAAACTAGTTTTTCTAAGGCATATGGGGTGTCAGTTGCAACTATGCACAGGACCGTTTTCCTGGGGTGAATGGGGAGGGGGGCACTTCATCATTTCAACTCTGCTAGGAGAGCTTTTTACTTCCCAGTCAGGGAGGATGGTTCCAAGTACCACCAAGTACTACTCGCACCTGTCAGTCCCTAAATTCCACTGCTCTGCCCACTCCACCCTGTCTTTTGTTTGTCCTGGCTTGAGTCCTACCTTCTCACGGAAGGTTACCTGGACTTTGAACCTGAGCCACTCTTCCTTCATTCCTGCATTCCAGAAACCCATTTTATAGCACCTTTATTGGAAAACTGTGGTTCCTGTCTGAGAACCTGAGTCTGGAATGGCAAGCAAGTCACTAACCTTGTAAGTTTTCCAACTGCTTTAAAAAAAAAATTAATAAAAATTTAAAAGGCCTGGCTCCCTCATCTTGATCTTCTATTGACTTCCAGAGATGATCACACTAGATTATTTTAATAAACACCAAGTGTATTTTAAAGATATGGCTGGTCTTTTTAAAAATTCAAACCTTATTAAGAATTCCCTATGTGTACGTCCCTGTGTTCGATTATTTTTGTCCCACCTTAATCCCCAAAAGACCGTGACCTCTTGGACGACAGGTACTGTCTCACTTGCTCTGTAGATCCGTGCAACTACCTTATAGGTTGTTTTTTTTTAATTAAAATATAGTTGATTTACAATGTTGTGTTAGTTTCTGGTGTACAGCATAGTGATTCGGTTATATATATATTCTTTTCATATTCCTTTTCATTATGGGTTATCACAAGTTATTGAATATAGTTCCCTGTGCTATACAGTAGGACCTTGTTTATCTATTCTGTATATAGTAGTTTGTATCTGCTAATCCCAAACTCCTAATTTATCACTCCCCCCAACTTTCCCCTTTGATAAGCATAAGTTTGTTTTCTTTGTGAGTCTATTTCTGTTTTGTAAGTAAGTTCATTTGTATCATATTTTAGATCCACATATAAGTGATACCATATGATATTTGTCTTTCTCTGTTTGACTTACTTCACTTAGTATGATAATCTCCATCCATGTTGCTGCAAATGGCATTATTTCATTCTTTTTCATGGCTGAGTAATGTTCCTTTGTGTATACATATATACACCACATCTTCTTTATCCAGTCATCTGTTGATTGGCTGCTTCCATGTCTTGGCTATTACAAATACTGCTGTTATTATCTGACAAGGGAGAAAAAAATGAAAACACCTTGTCAACTGGAGAATAGGGAACCAGTTCTTTATCCTCCTGAAGAGATCTAGGGTTTGCCTATTAATATAATTTCTAGTTTCTTTTCCCATATGTAAAGGATTTTGACTCAATTTAAACAAAATTTTAACTACCATAAAAATCTTTTTTTTTTTTTTTTGAATAGTGCAATTCATTTTCAGTGTGAACCATTTTTCACATCCTTTGGGGCTGGAAAGGTCCAACTTTCAACTCTAGCTCTGCCCCTTAATAGCTTTGTAGAGTTGGACAGATCACTTAACTTCCATAAGCCTCAGTTTTATTACCACAAATGAGGACAATGGTCCATGGGTTGTTATCAGGGTTAAGTAAGGTGATTAAGTAAAATGCTTAGCATAGTGTCAGGCACACCTCTGTTCAGTCCATAAATATTCACCATATACTGGCTGGCCTGTGTAATCAACATCTATCTTTGTCTCTTGGATCACTCACTTTGGAGAAAGTTCCCTGCTGGGCAGCCCAATGGAGAGAGCCGCACGACAAGGAATCCAGGGCTGCTGACGACAGCCAGAAAGGAACTGAATATGACCTCTGCCCACAGCTATGCAAGTGAGTCATCTGGAAAGCCAATGCTCCAGTCTCAGGCAAGCCCTCCAATGACTGTAGAACCAGCCAATCCCCTAGCTGCAACCTCACTATAGGCCTGGACCTAGGACCACTCAGCTAAGCTGCTCCTGGATTCCTAACCCTCAGAAACTGTGTGAAACAATAAACATTTGTCATTTTGAGCCGCTAAAATTGGGGGTAATTTATTACACAGCAACAGATAGCTAATAAATGCACTGCCTGTGCTCCACGCATTGTGCTGCAGATAGGTCTCGGAACTTACAGCCTCAGGGGAGGAGAGTGGTAAATGCTCCATTGGTGGTGGTGGTGTTCTAGTAGTAATTTTTTGACAATGATTGTTGTCATTAATTTTCAAACAATGAAAGTCCAAAGTGATAGCTGGTCACAGGGGGCGAGATGGGAATTCAGAGATTTCAGCAGGTGGATTTTAAAGCGAGACACCACCACCTATCCCCTAGAATGACTAAAAATAAGAGGATTGATGGTCTCAAGCGTTACTGAACACATGGAGCACCTGGAACTCCTGCTTTGCTGGTGGGACTGAAAAATGATAAAACTACTTTCGGAAAACAATGTTTGATAAGTTTTTTATAAGCATATACCTAGTATAATGATCCAGCCACTCTACCCCTAAACATTTATACCCCCAAAATGAAAACATATATCGGTACAAATGCTTATTTACAAATGATAGCAATTTTGTTAAAAATAGCCCAAAACTGGAAACAATCCAAATAGTCATCAACAGATAAATGAATGGACAAAGTATACTGTGTTGAAACAATGGAATAACAACAATAATACTTTACTAATACATGTAACAATGTAGATGAATTTCAAAAACTGAGCAAAAAAAAAAAAAAAAAGCCAGACACAAAAGGATATATACTGTATGACTCCTTTTATATATATATAAATTCTAGAAAATGCAAACTAACATTAAGTGGTATAACCTTGATCACTGGGTACCTGCAGTCAGGGATTGGGGAAAAAATGTGGAAAGACTGATGGCAAAAGGCATGAGGGAACTTTTGAGGGTAATGGAAGTATCTTGACTCTGGTGGTGGTTACGTGGATGTATACATTTATTAAACTCATCAAATTGTACACTTAAAATGGGGACTTTTTATTATGTAAAATGTATACACCAATAAAATTAATTTTAGAAGTTAACAAGTAGTACCCGACAGGTGGCTGTAAATTGCTTCTAGAGCTGATCATGTTGTGTTATTTATTTACTGAGTGCCCACTCTGTGCTAGGCTTTGGATCAATTTCCTGAGGAAATGGAAAGGGACAAGACAGAGCTTTCAGCCTTACCAGAGGTAGTCATCGAGGAAATTATAACAGTCATAGTAGGAATTTTTTCTTAACCTGAAAAGGCTGATCTTTGTTGTTCTATAAAGGGTCACTTAAGTGTATATGCAAATCAAATAGGCAAATTAAATCTTATCATATGCAGTATAACACTGGAGGAAATTTGGGTAGGAATCCCAAAGCCCTCTGGGAGAGGGAACACTCTGCTGCCCCAAACTTGAATTTAAGGATATTTTGAAGAGTTTATAGATCCGTGCTGTAAGAGAAAGCCACTCAAATCATTCAAGAAGCCTGAGAGCTTACACAGTCTCATGGGTAAATTAGTTTAGAATTCAAGCACATTTAGAGCCAGAACCGAAGTCACCACCTTAACATTTTTGATTTCCTGTTACTATAAATTAATATTCTATCCTTCATCTCTTGTATTTTATTTGGAAAGTTTAGTCCATTTACATTTAATATAATTATTGATATGTTTGGGTAAGTCTACTATTTTATTATTTGTTGCCTGTTGGTACCATCTGATTTTTGACCCTCTGTTCTCCCTTTCCCACAATCTTTTGAGTAAATATATTTTATAATCCGATTTTGCCTATTGGCTTTTTAGCTCTAGGGATTACAATGTGCATCCTTAAATTTTCACAGTTCACTTAGAGTAAATATACTAATTCATATAAACCCTAAAACCCTTGCAATTATCTATGTTCATCTGATTCTTCATGTTACAGTTTTTACATGTATTACATTTACATATGTTATAAACCCCACAGCAAAACTTTATAATTTTGATTTAAACAGTCATATGTATTTTAAAGAAATAAGAAATCATAACCATTTATTTATTCAGCTTTGCAGGTTGTAATAGTATGTGAACAATCCAAAATTTCACATGACCAAGTCTTTAATCTGCTCCTCCATTGAGAGAAGTTACAAGTGAGCAGTTTGAATCTATCTGCATCTCTGTTTTTCTCAGTCTAGCAAACATGCTGATGATGAGGCAAATATTGAACAACACTTGGTCTTGATAGAAACGCGCCAAACGCTGTCTGTCACGTAGGCTGGCGTAAAGAACTCACCATTTTGCACTGAATTTTTGCATCTGCCACGAACTAGGGATGAGATCTTGGGTGAATCATATTAACTCCAACATTCACTCTCTTTATGTCTGTGAAAGAGATAAAAAAAACGCCACCCTCAAAATGCTGTTGAGGAAACTGGATTAATACAGTGGAAAGAGCTTTCCGTACTGCAGAAAACGGCACCCGAGGCCTCAGTCATTGTCAATCCTCTTTTCTCAGTTACCAGCCAAAAGAAAACCTACCATGTGAGTGCTCTGTCTGGGTAAACAACATGTAAATTGGACTGGGAGAAGTTAGACTGTCAAGCTTTTCAACACGAAAGAAATTATACCAGAGGAGCCCAATAAAAACTCTATCTAGCACCTGCCCCTGAGTCCGTCCTGCATCTCTGCCTCTGCGTCACCATCCGCTTCTCCAATAAACAGGCACATGGAGGGTGATGCTTAGAGGAGGCTCACAAGCAGCCTTCCTCGGGTTGGGGCAATGATTGACATTTGCATAATGCGTTTCAGCTTAAAGGCCATAATGTACATCATCTCCCTTGATCAGAATACATTTTTAGTCATTTAAATGAACACAGAACCTTCATTTATTGCTTCATTTATTTTTGACCTTGATCCACAAAGGATTTAAAAGAAGATCGTATAGATTATCCTTTTCTCATGTCACTCTTACTTTCTAGTTGTGGTGCCCACAGTATAAATTAAATCATTATGGGCACTAAGTCTTCACTAAAGGCCAAGACCTACTTCATAAAAATAAGAAACATATCGATGAGCAGAACTATGCTCCTTCTAATAAGCAGAGCCATTCAGACAATTCAAATACCACTGTTAAAAAAGTATATTGACCAGGTAACTAAAATAAACCCATGTTTCTCCAGTTGAGTCTGCACCATCCATAAAATGGGTGCAAACTTCATTGGAGAAATAACCCCTTTTAAGCCCTGTCAGAATGAAATGTTTTGAGGTTACTGATAAAGCTTTTTTTAAACTTTAGGTTTATTGCAGTATATTAGACATACAAAATTATAAGGTATGTAAAGTGTATATCATGGTGATTTGATATACAGTGTGAAAGGGTTCCTTCATCTAGTTACTTAATACATCCATTACCTCACATACTTGTCTTTTTCTTTTCTTTTTGGTAAAAACATTTATGTTCTAATCTCATTGCCAAATTCTAATTGCACCATACAGCATTATCAACTATAGACACCATGTTTTACATTAGATCCTCAGGCCTCATTCATCTTATAACTGAACGTTTATGCCCTTTAACTAACCTCACTCCATTCCTCCCCAGTCCTCCCCTCTGCTCCTGACAACCAATGTATCGCGTTGATTTGTGGGTGTTGAACCATCCTTGCATCCCTGGAGTAAATTCCAACTAATCATAGTGCATAATCCTTGTAATATATTGAGTTTGGTTTGCTAATATTTTCTTAAGGACTTTTGCATCTATGTCCAAGAGGATTGTAGCCTATAATTCTCTTTTCTTGTAGTGTCCTTGTCTGATTTTGGTATTAGGATAATGCTGGCCTCATAAAGTGAGTTCAGAAAATACTCCCTTATCTTCAGCTTTTTGGGAGAGTTTGAGAGAATTGGTATTAATTCTTTAAATGTTTGGTATAATTCACCAGGGAAGTCATCTAGTTCTGGGCTTTTCTTTGTTGCGAGGTTTTTGATTACTGATTCAATGTCCTTGCTAGTATTTGGTCTGTCCAGATTTTCTGTTTCTTCATGATTCAGTCTTAGTAGATTGTGTGTTTCTAGAAGTTTACCCATTTCTTCTATATTGTCCAACTTGTTGATGTATAGTAATTTGTAACGGTCTCTTATGATCCTTTTTTCTCCCCTGTGGTATCAGTTGTAATGTCTCTTCTTTCACTGATAATTGTGTTTTTTGAATCTTTTTCTTGGAAAGTCTAGCTAAAGGTTTGTTTAACTTGTGTATCTTTTCAAAAAGCCAGCTTTTACTTTTATTGATCTTTTCTATTGTGTTTTTCATCTCTATTTCTTTGATTTCCACTCTCATATTTGTTATTTCCTTCCTTCTACTATGGGCTTTGTTTATTCCTCTTTTTCCAGTTTCTTGAGGTGTAAAGTTAGGTTGTGTATTTGAGTTTTTTATTTCTTACTGTAGGCATTTATTACTATGAACACCCTACTGCCTCTGCTGTATCCCATATGTTCTGGTGTGTTGTATTTCCATTTTCAGTTGTCTCAAATAATATTTTAATTTTCTTTCAATCCCTTCTTTGATCCATTTTATGTTCAGTAGTATGCTTTTAATCTCCACATACTTGTGAATTTTCCAGTTTTCTCTTTGTAATTGATTTCCAGTTTCACCCTTTTGTGATCAGAAAAGATGCTGCTATGATTTCAGTCTTCTTAAATTTATTAAGATTTGTGTTGAGGCCTAACATATGATACAAACTGGAGAATATTTCATGCCACTTGAGAAGAATGCGTGTTCTGCTGCTCTTGGATGGCGTGTTCTACGTTAAGTCTGTCTGGTCTAACATGCAGTTTAAGTCCAGTGTTTCCTTATTGATTATCTGTCTGGATGATCTGCCTGTTGTTAAATGTATGAAAATCCTCTACTATTATTGGATGGCTGTCTTTATCTCTTCAGATTTGTTATACTTGCTTTATATATTTAGGCACTCCTAGGTTGGGTGCATAGATATTTATAAATATTATATCCTCCTGTTGGATTTACCCCTTTATCATTATATAATGACCTTCTTTGTCTCCTATAATAGTCTTTGGCTTAAAGTCTATCTTGTTTGACATAAGTACGGCTACCTCTGCTTTTTTTTTATTTCCATTGGCATGGAATATCTTTTTCCATCCTTTTACTTTGTGTCCTTAAAGGAGGTGACTCACTTGTAAGCAGCATGTAGATGGGTCTTGTTTTTTCATCCACACATCCACTTTATATCTTTTAATTAGAGAATGTAGTTCATTTATATTTAAGTAATTATTGGTAAGTATGGAGTTACTATTTCCATTTTGTTCGTTGTTTTCTGACTTTTCTTTTACAAAATGGCAATAGACTCACAGGCACAGAAAACAAACTTATGGTTCCCAAAGGGGAAAGGAGGGGGAGGAATAAATTGGGAGTTTGGGATTCACAGAATAATCTATAATGGAAAAGAATTTGAAAAGAATAGATACATGTATGCATATGTATAACTGAATTACTTTGCGGTACACCTGAAACTGATGCATTATAAATCAATTACACTTCAATTTTTTTAAAAAAAGGAGTATGATTCTTCTTCTGCAAAATGTTCTGCTCGGTATAACTTTAGCAAAGTAAATGTCACAAAGTTCATCATAACTAAATGAGGCTATCGGGTTTTCATTTTTGTAAACATTTCTCTCTCATGACTCACAGCCAGTGCATCTCAGTTTTTCCATGATCACACTGTCTCTTCCCCTCCCTGTGTAACTGCCACCATCAAATCTACCTCAGAATATACACCTGTTCAAAATAATGTGAAAATTAATATATGTATGTATATGCATGACTGGGACACTGTGCTGTACACCAGAAACTGACACATTGAAACTGACTGTACTTCAAAAAGAAAAGAAAAAAAAAAGAACATTCACCTGTTCACAGCCCCTTCTGTTCCTCAAAGGTGGTAAGTTTAATAAAGTGATTGGCAGTCACAAACCACTCAGTAATTGAATACTGCCTCTAAGAAACAGACTCTCAATAACTCATGGAAATGGAAGAACACAAAATTTCAAGTCGTTGGATTTACTTTTTAATCTCCAAGCAGATGATTTTTATATAAAATATGTGTTTTAATATTTACACAGTGAAATGTTAATGTTTATAATACTAACTTAGTATTTATGACATGTTCATCTAGTTCCGTCATACATATGTTAGTATTTACAGAATCTCTTTAAAACCTGAAAGGATGCGACTATCCAATTTGATCTATGTCCTACCCTCTTGGGAGGCTAATGCAATGAGGCAGTGCCGTGACCGAGGGGCAGGGCAGCCAGCAGGAGGAAGAGGGGAAAGGAGCCGAGAGCAGCCAGAGATGGAACACGGAACACGCCGCGCTGGGGAGGTGGCGGCAGCATGCTGTGACTGCGCTGGAATAATAAACAAGTCGCCTTCCAGGCGTGGGCTGGGAGTGGTATTTACATTTCACCATGACTACCTGCCTGATCTGTGGCGCTCCCAGAGGAAGGAAGCTAGCGTGTGGGTGTTGGGGGGTGGGTGGGCATCTATAAACCAAAGAGTAGGAAGTGGAAAATGTACCAAGGAGACAGCCCAAGGGGAAATGGTTCTTAAGAAGCAAACCAGCTCAGAGGAAAAGTGTAATTATGCTAGAGTGGGAATTGAAAGGTACAGGTGGTGTGACAGCTGTAAGACTTTGCAAAAGGAGTCAGTATTGTTATTACTTCGTGGAGTCGGCTGAAGCCCAGCCAGCACAGTCAGTGACGGTGCTTAGCAATGTTTTTGTTCCCAAAGTGTGTGAGTCCCTTTCTGTGAAAGTGATGAAAGGCAACTGCACGTATCACAACCCCCGGTCTAGCTCTGTAAGACTCAGCCAGGTCGTGGGCAGATTCTCATATCCCCCCAATGACCTCCACGTCTTGGTGTGCAGGCTTTTGTATTAGACACTCCTCTTGAGTGCTGGCTGGATTTATGGACTTGATTCTAATAAAAATGCAGCCAAAGTCATGGGATCTCACCTCTGAGATACGATCATAAGAAGACGATGGCTCCCATCTTGGGTGGACGGTCTCTCTCTGTCTTGGCTTGCTTGCTCCCGGGGAAGCCAGCTGCTACGGCCTGAGACAGCCCTGTGGAGACACCCTCTTGAGTAAGCTTAGAAGCCGATCTCCTGAAGCATGTCAGCAGCCACGTGAGCGAGCTTGGAAGCAGACTCTCCCCCGGCTGAGCCCGGAGATGACTGCAAGTCAGCTGCCATCTTGCCTGGGACCTCAGGAGGACTGAGCCAGAACCCCCACCCACCACCCCGACCCGGCAAAGCTGTTCCCAGACCCCTGACCTACAGAAACTTTGAGATAATGTTGATTGCTTTAGGCTGCTAAGTTCATGGTAATTTGTTGCATAGTAGTAAGTAACTAATTCAAGCCATAATAGGTAACATAACATAGCTGAGATGCTATGTAAGGTGCAGCGGGAGAGTCAGGGGTGGACAGGAGGGACAACGCAGGCATGCACAGAGCAACCGTGTTGTGCTGGGCACGGAGCCAGGCACCTTGCAGACACATCTCAGGTTTTTCCTGTTACACTGTAACACTGGCATCATCCTCCCCACATTACACAGGAGTCACCTAAGGTTCAGAAGGGTTAAGTAATCTGCCTAACTCTCTAGCGCTAGTAAGTAGCAGATGATGGGTTTTGAACTCTTGGTGTGTGAATGGATACATATATAGGAAGTTCTTGCTGATCGCAAAGAATGAGGAGAGCAAATACTTCACGACACTGGTAACGAGAGAAGATGCACCCGGCTGCACCTTCCAGACCCGTGCCTCACATTTCACGTGGTAAGAGCTGAAGTCGAGTGTGAGAGGATCTCTGTCAGAGCATGAAAGGAGCAACTGCTGGTGCAGTGGGGAGGGGACGGAGGAAACCCTCACAAGGGGTACATCAGACATGAACCCCACAGCCTCTCTGTTTCCCCTGGGAGGGCTCAGGCTCTGGAATCAGATGAGTTCAGATCAGTTACTGGCTCCGTGACCCGGACAAGTTACTTCTTGCTGCCATGGTTTCCTTATCTGTACTGATTAAATGAGGCCATGCACAGAAATTGCTTGGCAGAGTCAGGTACAGAGCAAACACTTAATAGATGTTCACAGTTGGTAACACTATTATTATTGTTTTCTCTTCAAATTTGACTTTCTCTTAATAAATGTGTAATTACTCATATTACCTTTTATGCTCATTACTCAGAGTGATATTTTTTTTACAGAGGAAAAAATATTTCCCTGCAATAACTGGGTGAGAGTTGAAGGCAAGAAGGAAAAAAAAGAAGAAACAGAGACTATGACAAAAGGGCAAGGGGAATAAAAACCAAAGGTCTGCGTTTGTGGGATAACGATTTGGGGAGCGAATGAACAGTGCTGGGAGCAGAGGCAGGGAGGCACGCAGACTCTGTCTGCAGGGAGCAAAGGCTGCATTCTACCCATCTTCCTGTTGTCATAACAGCATCGGGTCCACGGTCACTCCATGAAAGCACAACGACCCCTTTCCTCCTGTGGCGCCCTTTACGCTGTCATGTCAGAAGCCAGAAGCAGAAACCTACTGCGCACCATCACGCTTCCATGAGGGTAGCGTCGCGGCGTGTATGTTATAATAACGCAAGACGGGCAATCAACACGTAACACACAAAGCACAACTACACATGTGAAGTATGAGTGCACGTGGAATGGGGTAGCTGCTAGGCAGTCTGTAAAGCAGGAAAACAGGCCGGAAAGTTGAAGGAGGGTGTAGTGCTACCTGAGGGAGGGTGGTCAGGGAATGAGGGTGCTGGGGCTGAGCCCCTCTGTGCCCCCCACGGCTGGAGCCTGTAACACACTCACTGATGCTGAACTGAGGGAGAGGAAAGAACAGGGAGACTGGGTGTTGGTTGCTTTCAGGGGTTCTCATCAATGAACTTCTAAAGTGTAATGGCTATTTCTTTTGCAGACACTTAAAAAAATACTAAAAAAAAAAAAAAATCGTTTATGAGAGTCTGCTTTCCTCATCTATCCAGAATTCCAAACATGCTGTTCTTCACCTACGCTGATCTGTAAGTCCTCCCTGCGTCATCTGCAGGGCTGTCACGGACCACGGAGAGGCACGGAGGAGCCGAGGGTGCACTTGCCTGGCCCTGTGAGGGAGCACCTGTCTGAATTTTGCACCCAAGGCTCCTCACCTGCTTCACCGTCGTCCCAGCCCTGACTGCTTGGTTGATGGGCTCTTTTAATGGGCTAAATTTTGCTTTTGCATTCTGTTGACTTTTTTTTTTTTAATGATCCATGCCTATTATTTAAAATGTCAATCAATACAAAAAAACTTAAAAAGAAAGTAATAAACCACCTCCATTTCTACCACCCAGAAATAACAAGCAACTGGTAATGGTAAACATTACAGACTTCCTTCTATATGCGTATAGAGAGACCACGGGGTGGTAGATTATAAGCAATGTGATAGATAAACAGGTAGGAATAAAAATTATTTTATAAAGGTGGAATAATACTATACATGGTATTTTTCAGAAAAAAAGTTAATCTGACTTTGTTTTAACTTAATCAGAGAAAAAACAGGGAAATTAGAGAAATTACTGAAGCTCAGTACATGTTTCTTTACCTATATTAATTCCTAAAAGATCCTTCTAAAATTGAAGAAATGGTTATTGAAATGACTCAAGTTTTAGGGGGAAAGCCAGGGTGGGGAGAAGGGCTGTATTTTCCCAATTTAGAATGTGTATTTGATCAAACTAGGAAAGGCGAGGTGAATAGCACACTGACCCTTCCTCCACACTTCTGATTTTTTTGCTTTGTTTCATATTCTCTTATGAAACCCAATAATTTGCCCACTAACCTAGAGATCAATCCGTCTCCCCTATTTGTGCCCTTCCCTCTGCAAAGCAATCAGCTTCTCAGGGCTTCAATTTTAAGTATAAATGGACAAGCAAGGACTACAAGACATTTCAGAAATTCCTCCAACATTATATAGAAAAATCAAGACAATTTTTTAAAAAAGACCTTTAGAAGTGATAAGAAAGGATGAAGTTGGAGTTTTGCTTCTGGCTTCTGACATGATAGAGTAAAGGGCACCAAAGACCTTCTTTCTGTTCAGCAAAACTGTGAAAATTATTTAAAAAAAAAACAGACAAACAACCATTTAAAACCACTGGAGATCGTCCTAAGGCCATAAAACAAATGAAGATACATTTATTCAAGAAAACTCACTAAAACTTTGTAAGAACAATAGTCTGTGGTCTTCAAACTGAGACTCACGCCCTCCTCCCTCCCAGCTCAGAGAAACAGAAACTCCATCTCAGACAGATGCAGCCAAGAGCACGGGCCTTCTTCCTCCCCAGTGCTGAGTCAGAGGGCTCTGTTCCCAAGGAAGGCAGGACATCACTGTCCAACTCTTTTCTGGGGCCACTATCACACTGACACCACAACTAGACAAAAATGACAAAAGAAAATTACAGACAAAGATCTCTTAGGAATACGGATGTATAAATCCTCAACAAAATACTAGCAAATGTATAAAAAGACATGTAAAAAAGAAACATACAAACATACAAAATTTTTATACATAAAAGGAATAATTTATATATAAAGAATACTTTTATATATAATGAATTATATTTTGTAATAACTATAAATAGAAAGTAACCTTTAAAACTGTATTTTTTTTTTATTTTTAAAAATGAGTTATACATAAATGAATTACACACCATGCCCAAGAGGGATTTATCCCAGGAATTAACATCCAAGAATCAATTAATGTAACACATCTTTTCAATAAACAAGAGAAATCATGGGATCATCTCAATGGACACAAGAAAAGCATTTGCAAAATGTAATATCCTTTTGTGGTTAAACACTAAATGGTGAAAAATTGGATGCTTTCCCTCTAAGATCAGGAACAAGACAAGGCTGTCCAGTCTCGCCACCTCTATTCACCTAGGGCTAGAGGTTCCAGCTAGGGCAGTTGGGCAAGAAAAAGAAACATAAGGCATGCAGATTGGAAGAAAAGAAGTAAAACCATCTCTATTCAGAGATGACATGATCTTATACACAGATAATTGTCAGGAATGCACTAAAAAACTATTAGAACTGGGAAAAAAACTTCAGCAAGACTGCAGCATACAAAACCAATATAAAAATCAACTATATTTCTAAACTCTTGCAACAAACAACCTGAGAATTAAGCAACATCTAACAACAGAGCAACGCCCTCCAAACGTCAAGGTACATGGTTTCTAGGTTCCTAGTCTGCGTTCAGCAAGACCATTATTCAAGTGTAACCGTCAAGACACTTCCTGACATTCAAAGCCTCAAAAAACAGTTTCTTTCCTCTTTTAGGAAGCTTCCAGAAAATATACTGTATAGAATAAGACAGTAGACCACAAAAGTGAAAGATGGGAGTTTAGGAAACCCACAAGGGACATCCCATAGATCAGGCCTCGAAGGCACCAAGGACTCTTCAAGAATCTCACTGAAAAAACAAAAACAAAAACAAAAAACAATGGCACCAGATAAATATGGTGGTGCATTTGAAAAAGAACAAGGGACAAACAAACAAGGGAAGATTATTGTCAGGAAACCACTGCAAAAAGGAAGAAAAGATGCTTAGAAAGGCAAGGACAAACCAAAAGGCAGGCAAAAAAGAAGTGTAACCATAGGATATGACTTGGATCTGCAATGACACTTTTGCGCAATTATTTTTTTTCATTAATTTAACTAAAAATGATGCTCTGAGTATACTGGAAGAGAGAGAGAAGGTGGGACTGTAAGAGAACTAAAACTTCATCTGTCAGATCAGAAGGTCTCAAACTGATAAACCGTGGTAGGAGCACATAATTTAGAGCCATGACAACACTTATTTTTAAAAATAGCCGAAAGAGTTAAGGGTGGCTGTTTCTGGAAGATAGGTAGTAATGAGTGCAAGGAAGAGCTGTCTTTCCTTTTATAAGCTCTTGTATTATTTGATATACATTTTGAACAAACTAATTATATTTTGGTAAGACCTTTCATCAGTGTAGAGGAAAGAAAAAATAATCTGGAAAATGGTTATCAAATATTTAAAGATGTATAGCATTTTGGCCAGGAGATTTCTCAGGAGACGTGTTGCCATTCCCCCATCACAACTGCAAAACGCTTTCATGATACCTCCTCCAGGTTGAGGCAACAAAATGGTTAACTTGTTATTATTGTTACTTTGTGACAAAAATGTGTTGGAGATCAGGCTGTATCTGGATCTGACTTGTTCACATGGTATTACTTTTCTTTCTTTCTTTCTTTCTTTCTCTCTTTCTTTTTCATTGAAGTTGGTTTACAACGTTGTGTTAGTTTCAGGTGTACAGCATAGTGATTCAGTTATACGTTTATGTATATTTCATATTCTTTTTCATTATAGGCTATTATAAGATATTGAATATAGTTCCCTTGTTTCTTTATCTCTTGTATTTCCTAAGAAAAGGTTTGATTAGATTCAGAGTAAGCACTTCTGGGAGGCGTTCTTCATAGGTGATGCTGTGTACTCTGTTTAACGCCTCTGCAGGCGATGAGCGATGCTAAGTGTGATTCCTTGGTTAAGGTGGTGGCCACCAGATTCCTCCATCTCATCTCTCACCTCTCACTCCTTCAGGCCATCACTGTCCACAGATGCCTCCTCTGGTCCCCTCTCTCCATCCTGCTCTTTGAAGAGTGGCCCAATTTCTCCAGCTTCATGGTACAAGTAGCTCTAAAGCGAACTGACAGCTTAGGGTGGGAGGAGAGGCCCAGGAAAGGAAATGCAGGTGAAATGCACTAGAATGGCATGAACCCCAGAGCAAACGGTAAGAAGGGGCAACATTTGGAAATGCGCAGTGACGAGAAAGCAAAAACAAAAACCCAAAACCAAACCGCATCTGACATGTCTAGAAATGGAGAAGAAACAGAGGGAAATGATACTTTCGGCTCTCTTCAAGTCAGGAAGATTCACCTTCCCTATCCACTGAAGTGTGTGTGAAGCAGTGTGAAGGAGATTCTTCTGGAAGACAAACTTTTTTCAAGTTGTTCTACAGTACCTTTCTTTTTTTTCCCCCCCTAACGGAGGTACTGGGGATTGAACCCAGGACCTCATGCATGCTAAGCGTGCGCTCTACAGCTGAGCTATGTCCCCCTCCCGCCTCCCCCACATCAGTTATTTAAATGAGAGCTGCAAAAAAAAAAAAATGATGCTTTTCAAGCTCCATCCTTTCTCCTAAATCTGTCATAGCTGGCTTTGTCCTATGAAGAAAGAGCATTCTCTCATTAACTAGGGATGAGCTAGGACCACTGAATTTTACAATTTCAGCCTTTGACGACCTTTGTTATTCTCCCCAAAGCTGCTTCTTTATGATTTTGCAGGTTGTGCTGTGCACTGCGTGGGGGTGGGGGCCGACACAGTAGTCATGGGACGCTTGTGTCATTATCATGACAATTTTCTGGAAGACAGCAGAGAAGTGTCTTGAGGAAGGGGCCTCTTTCCTAATTTAGACCAAGCTGCATTCGGGCTGGGACATAGGTACCCCCCTCCCTGGCCACTCACCTTTGAACCCTGGAAACCAGCCTCTGGAAACCATTCTGGGGTGTTCCCCCAGCGGTATGCCTCTCCCCAAAACTGTCCCGCCAGACACACTTCCTTCATTTTTAGTGTCTTACCTCCCATCCCTTATCTACTAGAATAGCACTGAGGCAATGCTAAATAATTAGGGTGTTTTCAGTCTGGAGGAAGAAAGGGCAGGTACCTGTCATTCACTGACCCAAAAGTCCCTGATGCTTTGTATATTTCAGAATCTTCTCTCTTCTCTTCTGTGCAGGAGTCAAAAGTCTCCACCACTCATTTCTTTATCTCCTTCTATTTCTAATGGACTGTCATTCTACTAAGCTGTAAATTCTGCGATGTATTTATAGGCAACCCAAGAGAAATCACAAGACATCTCACTCAGAAGCACACAAGTCAGTGATGCTCAGTGAGCAGCATCTGCATCTAATGGAACGAAGCAAAGTGTCCTCTTCTGGGCTCACTGAGCATGTGCAGGGTCACTCTATTCCTGGCTCACCTCGAGCAGCTGTCTGCTTAAAAGCTGTCACGTCCACCTCCCCTTTGTGTTCTGTGTTTCAGCAATTCACAGGGCGATGGAAATTTCCAGCTCTTTCTCTCCCACTCTTGCCCAGAGAACCCACTGGCAATTACAGGCTTTACTCAACAAGGTCCTTTTGACACAGCGGGCTGATGCCAGCTGCCGCCAGGAGGGTTCGGCAGTTTTGGGAACAAGGTGACAGTTACCTGCTTCAGTGCCTGCTGGCTACCCACCTTTGTTGTCCAAACTTTTCCAGGACTTTGGGCAATGGTTATTTCTTCTTTCCCCATCATGACAATTTTCTTTTCTCACCATGGGTGCTATCGTGTATAATTAAGCTCTGTGCTCCAAAATAAAGTCAGAAGTGGTGATGACGTTACCATCAGATGAATGCCACCACCTCTATCCCTGGGAGATGCAGAGAAGCTTCACGTGGTGACTTTTATTTTTTTATTTGCTTTTAACAAGAACTCAGTTCATACATCCATGGAACACCTCACTTTAGAAACTACAAGACAGGTTTGAACCACCCTGTCTGCATCTTGAAATCCAAGTCTGTCCACCTTGGCACTATTCGGATTGTAGGTTGGAGAACTCTTTGCTGGGGAGGGTGTCCTGTGCATCATAGGAGGTTTACCAGCAACCCCGTCTCTACCAGTAGATGCCAATACCATCCCTCTCCTGAGCTGTGACATCCAGAAATGTCTTTAGACTTTACCAAATGGCCCCTGGGGGGCAAAATCGTCCCCAGCTGAGAATCACTGCTCTAAATGGTGAAGTATTGACACAGATTGTATTCAGTTTGGTAACACACATTTCATTATTTTATTCTTACCTTTAAAAGCCTCACAAAATCTCTGCTTTCCCTAAATGAACAATTAAGTTCTTAATCTTACCTGTTGCGCTAACAAGTTATCCAAAGCGATTCCTAATGATTTTAACCAATTAAAGGGGGAAGAGGGAAGGGAATTCGTTTATTCTGTATAACAGACTTAGCAATGCCAATTTATTCACAGTGGGTAAATTTAAAAATACCAGAACATCGATTAAAAAAGTAAGAGCTTATGCCATCATGTCACATTATTCACCTGTTGATTTCTTTTTAAGAGTAAGAGATCTTGGAAATCGAAGTTTAATAGTAATTCCACTACCTTTAAGACGAGTTACTTCAAAGGCTCCCTGTAAAATGATCATCGCGGGACCCAGGATACTTAGACAATGATGGAGGCTGCTGGGCTCTTCCAGCCAACCCTCCCCTGGCGGCCGGGTCACCGAAACCCTCGTGATAAAGCGGTTGGCTGAGCACGTACCGCGGCGGCCTCAGGCAAGGTCCTCTGCGCCTAACATCCGTCTAACCTCCCAGCTGCTTCCAAAATCCAGGCAGCAGCTTTTTGGAGAGAGGTACTGGTTAAGTCCTAGAAAACGTTTCGGAGAAACTGACAGAAAATGGGTGGGAAGTGTTTGAGCTGAATGCTCGGAAGGTCCCGTCCGGTAGAAGGCTCAGGGCTCAGGCAGGTCAAGTTTTCTGTCATAACTTGGCTGATCGCTTTCAGAAGTTATGAGGCAGTGATGGTGGCTATTAGATCAGTGGCTCCTAAGCTTTGCTGTCTTCTAGAATTTCCCGGGGAGCTTGTCAGTCCCCGTGCCCTGCTCGGGTGGCATCCTTACCAATTAATCAGCATGTCAGGGGGTGGGGACCAGGCATGAACAGACTTTAAAGATTCCCAGGTGACTGCAGTGTGCAGCGGAGCAGGGGACCCTATGTGCCAAAACGGTGCCATCCTTACTATAGCAAACCTGCTTTACCTGTTTAATAAATCCAGATTTGCCAACATGGAGTTTGTTTGCTGCAAGTCAGACACACATGGAAAGTAGGTGATACTGCTAATAATTATTCTTTCTATGCCTGAGAGAGCGGGGAATGTTGGGCCCACTCCACAGTGACTAGATGAGAACCTGCAGCTGTGTGAGATCCATAGTTGACTGTCTTGCATGTGAAGGTTTGATCAGACTGTAACTCCTGCGAGGCCTGGGCAGCCCCAGAGCTATCCTTGTCCCCCACGGCCCCTGGTCCTTGCGGACAAGGGTGTTTAAGAACTGATGGCTGACCGGCAGATGACTGGATGAAGATGATGTGGTATATTTATACAATGGAATACTACTCAGCCATAAAGAAGAATAAAATAATGCCTAATGCCATTTGCAGCAACATGGATGTCCGTGGAGAATGTCATTCTAAGTGAAGTAAGCCAGAAAGAGAAAGAGAAATACTGTATGAGATCGCTCAGATGTGGAATCTAAAAAAAAAAAAAAAAAAGAACATAAATACAAAACAGAAACAGACTCATAGACATAGAATATAAACTTGTGGTTGCCAAGGGGGTGGGGGGTGGGTACCTCTCTCCAAAAAGCTGCTCCCTAGACTGGGATTTCAAAATTTGTAGATACTGACAGGCATATGTAGAACAGATAAACAAGACTATACTATATAGCACAGGGAAATGTATACAAGATCTTGTGGTAGCTCACAGCAAAAAAGAACGTGACAATGAATATATGTATGTTCATGTATAATTGAAAAATTGTTCTCTATACTGGAATTTGATACAACATTGTAAGATGACTATAACTCAATAAAAAATGTTTAAAAAAAAAAAGGAACACAAATGGACTTATTTATAGAACAGAGACAGACTCACAGACAGAGAAGATCTCCTTATGGAGGAGGGAGGTGTAGCTCAGTGGTAGGGTGTGCACTTAGCATGCACGAGGGTCTAGATTCAATCCCCTGTACCTCCATTTTTTAAAAGCAATAAAATAAATAAATAAATAAATAAACCTAATTACTGCCCCCTCCAAAAAAGAAAAAGAAAGAAAGGAAAAGAAAGAAAGAAAGAAAGAAAGAAAGAAAGAAAGAAAGAAAGAAAGAAAGAAAGAGAGAAAGAAAGAGAGAAAGAAAGAAAGAAAAAATAAATGAATTTTAAAAAGAAAGAAAACAAACTTTCTTTGGTTGTGGGGCCAGGAGGTGAGTGGGTTGAGAGATATAAATTGGGAGTTCAATATTGGGGAACTATATTCAATATCTTGTAATGGCCTATAATGAAAAAGAATATGAAAAGGAATATATATATACATATATAAAACTGAATCACTATGCTGTACACCAGAAATTAACACAACATTGCAAATCAACTATAATTCAATTAAAAAAAAAAAAGAACTGAGGGCTGATCTGGGCTGAGAGTGAAAGGCCTTACTGGCTCAGTGTCAAAGGGTGAGTGCCAAGGGCATTGCTGGCCCTGAAGAGACCACAGACCTTCCTTAACTCGTGTCTAAATACTTTGAGAATCTAATGAAGCCAAAGCCTATTTTTCTATCCTTAAAAAGCCTGTACACAACAGTTCAGAGACCCCTGGAAGCCCGCACGTGAGCTCCCTGTGCCCTGGGCAGATAAAACTTGAGTCTCAAGTCATCACTGAAAACTTGAGATGTATGTGCAACTTCCCCTCATCTTCAGAATGGAAACAGGGTGGAGCGGGCATCTGAAAAAGTCCTGAGGACAGTTTAATTAAAAGGCTACACCAAAAATAGTTTTACAAGGACGTGGCAAAGATGTTTATTTAGGCCTTTACCCACGAGTCTCGGGGAAGTGTTTTGACTCGCGCTTCGGTTTCCCTACTTCTTTCTTTGCGCTGTGAATTTCTTCAACTTTTTTTTTTAAAGCTTTAAATAGATCTCTAATCAGAATGACCATGAACGGTAACAGAATAGGAGAATCATGCCTATTACCACAAATATGCAGACCCCGTCTAAAATAGATCGGGCAGTCTGTTTAAGAAAAAAGAAAAAGAAAAAGAAAAAAAGAAAAAAATCTCGCTCGAATGGGCTCCCTACCCAGGCAATTAGTGCTGTTATTGAGACAGAAAGCACGGGGTGGGGGAAACAGGCTGTCAAGCGGGCTATGAATATGTATGCCTGGAAGTTGGATTAGAAACGACGCAGACATCAGGTTTGGCCCCGGAAGCCAAATTAACTGTGATCGGCAGTAAAAAAAAAAACAAAACAAAACAAAACAAAAAACACTTCCTACGTTTTTCCTGCCCTTAGCGATTTGGGTCACAATCTATTTAACATTTAGTATCTGGGGAATAATAATTTTACTTATTTACATTCTGGGTAATTTCATGTAAGACATAAAAGGGATTATACTGACCTATGAGTCATGGGGGAAACCAAATTTTGAATACAAGAATAAAGAATCCAAACCACACAAAAAAATAAGTGGGAAAATGATGAGATAAAACAGAAGTCAAAAATTGCAGCTCTATTTTTTTTTTTTTAGATTCCACATATGAGTGATACCATATGGTATTTGAAAAGACACAAATGAATTTATTTACAAAACAGAGACAGACTCACAGACATAGAAAACAAACTTATGGTGACAGGTGCAGGGAGGAAGGGATAAACTAGGAGGTAGAGATCTGCAGATTCTAACCACTATATATAAAATAGATAAACAACAAGGTCCTACTGTAGAGCACAGGGAACTATATTCAATATCTTGTAGTAACCTACAATGAAAAAGAGTATGAAAAGGAATGTATGGATGTACATGCATGGCTGAAACATGATGCTGTGCACCAGAAGTTGACCCAACATTGTAAACTGACTCTACTTCAATTTAAAAAAAAAAAGAGCTGCAGCTCTAGCGTCTGTGTATCTGAGAGATGACAGCCACTGATTAGCAAGCAGAGGGCTCCTTGTCGGCTCTAAGTTTTATTCATCAAAACAAGTAGTGTATTCACAATTTCCTAAAATAAAAGTCTATTTCTGTAACCGAGACTAGAGACAAAAAAAAAAAAAAAAAAAAATGCCTCCTGCATTGTCATAAAGAGGACCTTGTAAAAAACTGAAAAAATACTTTCAACTTATGTCCAGCCAAGAGCCTCGCAGGATTACAGCATCATGTCACTGAAGCATAAGTTTTATAGGAAGGACAGACAAAACACACGTTTTGTTGAAAATACATGTGTGTTTTATCCACTGCAAATGGCTATCTGAGCTGCCGAGACACTGTCCCCCTGACCTTGAACTTTCTGGGGGCAGATTCCCTTGCCGGGAGGTCTGTATGCCTCTTGTGTGACCAGCTCATGGCCAAGGCACTGGTTATTAAAACTGTACACAATTCTGAATTATTTCTAAATATTTCTCAGCCAGTCAATACAACTAGAGTCAAGATTAGTAATGGAATGACTGTCAGCTCCTTGGGTAGGACCTCAGTCTAAGAAAACCTGGCAGAGGACTTTTCAAAGCAGAAAATGTCTAAAAAAAAACTAATAGGACTATAATAGGATTATAATTTATGGGAGAGTAAAGTTCAACCAAAGAGTCCCCATTCACATCGCAATATGGGTGAGAATCTGAGCCGCCATCTTTGAATCACTCTCTGCTGGTGGGAAACCTCCTGCAGGCGTCTCACTGAGCTGGAGGCGGGCTCTTGCCTTTGACTTTTAAATTAAAGATTTAATGAGCCCATCACTTTCACTATTTTTGCAACCTTCTGCAACCATTGGTACTGTTATTAATAATTGTTTGGAGTTGACTTTTAAACTTGATTCACCCTAGGTGAAAACATTTGTGGCATTACCTTTGTGCAAGATTTTTTTTTCTAACACACATTAAACACATGGTATTTTAAAAACTTCCTCCATGAACCACCTAAACTTGTCTCACATCCCAGGCTGTGGGAATCACAACTTAAAGCATATGAAATCACTTTGGATGCAGCATTGAATAGCGGTGTGAGACAGCAGAGTCTAGAAATGGACTGCCAGGGTTCAAATCCCAGCCCTGTTCCTTGTTAGCTTCGAGATGTAGAGCAAGTCACTTAAGCTCTGGTGCCTCAGTATTCTCATCTGTGAAATGGGAGTGGTAGCGCCAGTGCTTCTGTCACAGGATCATTGTGAAAACTCAATGAATGTAACATATATAAAGTGCTTCTAACAGGGTTTGGTATACAGTAAGTGATGTGTGCGCTGTACCATTATTATTAGAACACAGTGAACAAGATGGCCTTTGCTCTAGAGAGGTCTGGACTGTTGACTCTGTAAAACTGGGGAGAGTGAGATTTGGGGGTAAGCCTAGAACTCTTCCCTGCTTCTCACCCAATTCATTCCTCAGATGACTTGTGCTAGCAGTTGCCTTCAGTATCAAATCTGATGGGCAAAGTCACATCTTCACCTGTGGCTCTGTCCCAACTAAATTTTCTGAGTTAATACCATATTCATAATGACATTTACAATTTTAATTTTGGGGAGCTGTTCGTTCCTCAGTGATGAATGGCAGGTGTAGAGGAAATGGGGGAGGGGCTGGAGGGTCTTTTCTCCACCCGGAATGGATGGAGGTGGAGGAGAAGCCAGGCCTGCAGATGTCAGAAAATCTGGTCAGCATACTTCAAAAAGTTGTCACGGGGTTAAAATAAAATGCCAAAGTGCCCTCCCCTGAGAGGTAGGATAATGAATGCATTTTATTTTCTTCTTTCTGCTTTTCTGTATTTACTAAGTTTTCTACAGTGAACAAGGATTGCTTTTATAATGAGAAAGAAATAAAAAAGTGTTGTTTTCTAATTAATAACATGTGTCCTTGGAAAATGCCAAACAGCAAGTTGTTCATGGAGAAAGGAATTCAAATTAATAGCAACTGAATATATACAGTAGAGGAGAAAAACCTCGACAGGGCAAAATTTTATGCTCATTCCCTCGGAAAAGACCACCAAGAATCTCAAACATGTAACTCAGTAAAGGCGTTAGCATCAGAACAATTTTCTCACAGTTCTCTGGAGGTGATCAGAGTTAACTTTGCAAGGAAAGCGGGGACTCAACACAAGGAGAGAGTTAAAGGAGTGGGAGGCTGGGAGCAAAGACCACAGATCTTCGAAGGCCCACCTTCTATTGTGACACATGGTGTGGGCTTTAAGCAGCAGTGTTTGGCTTCTTTGGGAGATTTTACTTGCAGAGTTGAGACCAGAGGGAAGGGGGCAGGGCACAACCACTAAAAGAATGACACAGCCATTGACAAAAACAGGATGGGACATAAACTGGTTAGCACCAACTTAACCCAAGATGGCAGAAAAGTCAACTTCCAGTTGACCTTGGGCCTCATTATGCACCCATGGTAATACATCAGCTGCTGAATGACACTCCCACAGGCGCCATGACAACTCAGAGGCTGACCATAAAAGGCCAGAAAGTGGATGGTGACCTAATTCCTGGAAATCCCCCTAATTCCCCAAAATAGTTGGACTGATCCTCCCACTTGTTTGCATATGAAATTACCCAGCCATAAAAACTAACCACCCCTGCACCCTGGGACTGCTCTCCCTTCTGAAACAGGACTGCATTCTATCTATGGAATGTGTATCTCTCTAAATAAATTTGCTTCCACTTTACTATAGTTCGCTCTTGAATTCTTTCCTGCTGGAAGCCAAGGACCCTCACTCAGTGGCCCGTCCCAGGGACTCAACAGAGACCTGGGACATGACCACCCTCTTGTGCCCCATTCTCCTGCAGCAGAGTGAGTCATGAGCCTGGGGCCACGACTACCTGCACAGGGGAATCACAGAGCCACAGCTCCTTGCACTGACTTCCCCCAGGGAAAGGACTCTCCATACTTATACAGCTGTCATGTCCTGACAATTTCTTGAATTCCCAAACCTATATCTCCGTAGAAAGTATGCTGTAATTGTTTAACAGAATTCGTCTCCTTTGGGTGTTCAAAGATGTTTTGTATTTTTTTCTCACTTAAATCTGATATAGAATTTCTTTTTTCTTGATCTCTCAGCTTCAAGAGGAGGAGTACTGAAATCTTTCTATCAGCCTCTGAGAGAGGTGTGTTAAAATCTCTCCCATTGTGATTGAGAGTTTGGCCAGCTCTCCCTGTGGCATCAATTTTTATCTTTCTATTTTGTGTCTCTGTTGCTAGGTACATATAAGTGCATGTTTGCTAGTTCCTTGGGTTATTCCTGTTGTGATGTATAATGTCTCTCCTTATTCCTTGTCTTAGTGCTGATGTTTTACTTGGGAGGTGAAATCTCAGGGCGGTGCAGGCGAGGAGAAAAGGAGGTGAGGTGAGGAAGCGTGCAGGGCCAGGCGAGACAATGGGCTACCTTGCTGGCCACCACTTTGCTCTGCATGATTCTGTTCTCCAGCTTTGGAGACCTTCTCCACAAGGGTTCAAGAAAAGGAAGGACAAAGTTTACCTGCCTGGCTCCCTCCTCTCTCCCATTACCCTTGATTGAGTTTCATCCCACCAGGATCGAATTCCCCTCACCTTTCAGTCTTGTGTGACCTGGCCCTGCAGAGGCTCCCAGGGAACCAGCTCCAATGGCCTGAAGTGTGGCCTTTAGTCCAAATTCAGGCTAGAGTGTAGGAATGTGGGAGAGAGTCTGAGAAGAGACAGGATTCGCATCTGGTGTCTCCCTGATAGCATATGTTCTCACTGACCCTGAGGTCAGTTCAGTAAAAACTGACACACACTCCCACCACACAAAGCAAGATCGACAAACTCGAAATCAATTCGATAAATACGTGTGTAGCCTGCACTTACCACATGCAGGTTACTCTGAGGGAAAAACGAGGTGCAAGACAAGATTCCAGGCCTCACGAGACGCAGGCGGTCTCTGGAGGACAGATTTTGGATTTAGAGAGAACTGGATTTGAATATCTGCTCTGCTCCTTGGTGCTCTGTGAATCGGAACCAAATATCTCCCTTTCTAAGCCTTGGTTTCCCGGAGATGGTGGCAGATCTTGCCCTGCAGGATTTTTATAAGACTGAGGTGAGATCATTTAGAAAGTAGCCAGTGTGTTTGATTCACGTTAAGTGTTATTTCCCTCGGTGGGCTTCAGTCAATGGGTCAGTTCAGATAAACCCGAGGACAGCCACTATAGAGGATTAACAAAGAACCCTGAGCACAGAGAAGGGAAAGGAGAGTTTGACCCAGGAAGGTCCAGGAAGGCGTCCAGGTCTGTGGCAAGAGAAAGAGGATTCCTTCCCCTTTCCTGGTGTGCCATCAGCAGTTAGCAAATTTTCTGTATCGACACGCTTGGTGCCTTCTGTCCTCTGCACCCCTCTCCTGCCTCACGTCACCTCTGTCCTTCACATCCCCGAGTGGCGTTAAGCCCACCCACACTCAGCCCAACCCCTCCCCTTAGGACGCATTGTGTTTTGCCAGAGAGTGAACTGATCAAACCAACTCCAATCAAGCATTGTGACCGCCAGTCCTTTACCCTCCTAATGATCGGTACCTCTTTCTAACTGCAGCTCATTTCACAAAGACAAATCTGTAATTGGAATCACCCTCCCCAAGAACATGCCTGTTGAGAAAACTCGCTCTAGCTTCCCTGGCTTCTCAAGGTCTTCCTGTCTCTACTCTCAGATCCACAGGCTCTGGAAGCTACGGGCTCCCCAGGGGAGCTCTGGCCAGTGGAGTCCCAGTTCTCGAGTGGGTACTAGGTGTTTCCAGTTCAGGAAAACACGGTCTGTGCGGAGGCCACAGAGGAGCCAGGTTCCCATATGCCCCGTCTCGACATTTTGCAATCACAAAATTTCCTCGCTAGCCCCCACCTCCTTTCTCAGCATTTCCCCCCTTTCTCCTTAGCGTCTGGTCTCTATATTGAATCCAGTACCCAGCTGTCAGTGTTCTGGTTAATGAGAGTCTTAAAGAACAGTGAAGGTTGTAATTTCCTGTTTGAAAAAAATCATATTATTCAGACAAGAAACGTGTGAAAACAAACTCCCTATTTAATCGGATCAAAGCGGTGAGGCTTATCAGGAAAGATGACACACACATCTCCTTCGGGAAGTCACGCCTTCTCTTTTCCCCTCCAAGCCGGAGTCTCTTTCTGGACTGAGTCCAACGTGAACCTGCCCCGTCCTCATATTCTTGTCCCCTGATACTTAAAGTCTGTTAGGTTCGAGGGAGGATATAGCTCAGGTTCAATCCCCAGTACCTCCCTTAAAACTATCAATCAATCAATCAATCAATCAATCAATCAATCAATCTAATTACCTCCCCTTGGGTGGGGGGGTGGGCAGCCTGTCAGCAGAAGCAGGCAAGCTGCACAAATCTTAGGGGGCACATTGAGTTCCACTGAGCGAAATCTTTTTGCTGCAGCCAGTTGCTCAATTATCCTCCTATCCAGCCTTTTGATGGTGGTGGCAGCTCAGGAGTGAGCAGAGGCCGTGTTCTGGGGAAGAGCCCTGCCTGGACCTCGGGGCAGAGGATTTGCCGAGTACACTTCTGAGCCATGTGACATGACCAAGTTACTTCATCTTGTGGGGCCTCCTTGTTCCACACTTGAAACGTCAGTGACAAACCACACCTCATGCAGTCAACAACAGCAAATGAGGTCATTTGACTCATAAAACATTTGCATACCCAGGTGCCAGGTGCTATGCTAAGTCCTGGGATGTAACGTGAGCGAGACAACAGTCCGACAGAGCAGAATCTGGCGGGAATGTAGAATATGTAAAAGGGTAGATCCAGTTTTCTAGAAATGGACTTCCTGGAGGCTCAGAAGAGGGGAGATGGTATCAGGCACCCAGCAAGCTTTTCCAATCACCCACCAGCACCCCTGGGGGAGGGGCTGCGCTCTCAGTAGGCCTCACTTCCTCAGAGATGCTACTGTCCACATCTAGCAGTGGAAAGCATGTAGTTTAAGTCAATTCCCTGACATTTTCAGGTAGGGGAATTGCCCTGTGACCCCTTCCCTCCCCAGAACCTCTGCTCTACACAATATTCTCGGGCAAAGTCAGTTATCACCTACTCTTCAGCTTCCACTGGCTTGTCTGTGCCTCTGAAATCTGCATCTTCCATCCAGATTGCCCCGCGGAGCTGCACAACAACTGTCTGCTGGTGGTACTGACCTTCCAGAGGACCCGCAGGTTCCTCATTTACAACAACAGCAACACGGAACTCGGGGCCCTTCCCCCTTCTGCTGGTGGGCCTCCCCCCTACACCCCCCACTGCACTGAAGGACACACAGTCTGCCCAAGCTAACGACCTTGCAGTCATCCTAGACTTCCTTCATCCTCTGCACTGTTATTAGCCATCCACCAAATCCTCCACATGCTGTCTCTGAAATACAGAATATATATCCCCAGCTCTCCACCCCTACCGCCCTGATCCTAGTTACAATCTGTAATAACCTGCAATCATTTTTTTCCTGGACCGTCACAATGACCTTGTCAACTTCACAATGTTATTCTCGCTCAACTATAATGATTCTCTCCCGCAGGTCGTCTGATGGTGTCATCCTCAGCTGAAAGCTTTCCAGTGGCTTTGCCTCCCTCCTCGTAACCCAGCCCCCAGGACCGTGTCTGACTCCTCGCTCCACTACTTCAGTCCTGGGGCAGAGGGAGGGGCTGGTGTGTGCCAGGAATGGAAGACTCGTAAGTCAGGATCGTAGGGGAGGCCATCCTGCACTGAAGTAACATATAATCCGGCCTGGGAGGCACTGGAGGAGTCAAAGAGCACACAGGTTGTTCCGTGATCACTGACTGAATACCTGTGATGTGCCTGGCACCGAGAGAGGTGCTTAGTTAAAATGACTATAAAACAGGGTCCCTGCACTTGAGTTGGGGAAACTGCACACAGTGGGTTTTGTGTTGCATAAAGTACTGCCAGAGAGTGGAGCCTGAGCTGTGACTTGAAGGCTGGGTAGGGACTTGCCAGGGGAGGGTGAGCTGCACAGGGTGGGGAAAGGAGCCAGGAGTGACAGCAAGAGGAAGGGCGATGTTTGGGAAGTCGCAAGCTGTGCACTGCTGCAGGATTACAGGGCGCCGCTCCAGGGAGTCTGATCAGGGGGGTGGGAGGGTGAAGGCTTAGGCTGAGACATACATTCATTTATTCATTTACTTATTCACGTGTTCATCAACAAATGTTTATCTAACGTTCCTTCCAGTGTCTTCCATTGGTCCTATCGGCCCCAGAGAGCTAGGGCTGCATCACAGCTTAAGACCTTGAAAGTCACATGTGAGTAAAGATGCTAAACGATGTCACCACTGGTCTGCTTTTCTTCCCAACCTCCACCCCCTAGTCCCCCAAACATGCCTTTAAACCCTTAAATATTTCTATTGCGTGTTCCAGCCATAGGTTAGAGATGCCATCCTTTCAATAAATTAGAATGAAAGAAAATGAACCCATGTGAAGAGAAAGAAAAGGCTTCAACTGTGGCACAGAAACCTCTCAGCTGCTGTAAATATTCCGGACAGGAAGGCACAGGGTCTAAGTGAACTCCCCGCCACGTTCGGGGTGTACTTGCCGCGTCCTGAAGCTCTCTGCGTTCAATCAGTACTCCTGTACTGGCAGTCTTTTCTTCTGGGTACATGAGTTCCTCCCTATTAAATAAGACTCTCTTTTGGAAGAATTCTTAAGGCAACAACTATAATTACAACCCAAGACGGAGCTGGAATATGCGGAGATGTGACAGCTTTTGTGACAGGAAGGGTGGAGAGAGAATGAAAGCTTATAATTTTCTTCGAGGTGTCTTGAAGTCTGACGGCAGCCCTGCCCTCGTGATGTAAATGTGTGGTGACCTGGAGATGCAGGGGCGGATAAGCCAGACAGACACGCCGGGTCCCTGCTCCCCGGACTACGAGTCAATAAGCAAGTGCTGAATTCTCTAGGGCGTCTTTAAAAGGAAGAGTCTCCAACAATATTTTGGAATATGAGGGTCTCTTTTCAATGTCAAAACTTTTCATTCCTCATATGAGATGAGTTGTTCTTTTGGAATACATCATTTGAGGGAGGAAATGCCTAAATGGTAACAGGCCACTGCACACGTGTTTGTACCGGGAAATACACGTTTGCTTCATTAATCACAATAGCCTTTATGCTATTGAACAATTCCACTGAAAAATATGATTTATTCGCTCGACCAGCCAAGCTTGGCCTCTTAGGAATTTGATGGCATTTGCAGCAGACCAGAAATCTATGATTTTCTCCTCCCCTTCCCTGTCCCTACTTCAAGGTCACAGACTGGGAATAATGTGTTCATTGTATCCACTCGTTAGTTCATTTGTTTAACTGTTTCTTTTCACTTAAAAAAGAAATGTGTCAGGGACCTGCTGTATGCTGAGCATCCTGCTGAAGGTCATAGATACAAAGTGAACACCTGGTACCCGCCCTGGAGGACTTCAGTCCAGTCGGGGAGACAGATGTGCAGATCTGTAACAGTAAGACAGTACCACAGGCGTGGAGGAGGAGGGCATGGCCAGGCCCATCGGGGAAGAGTAGTTAGAAAAGCTTTCCCACAGGAGGTGTATCAGCCAGCTGTTGCCAGAGTGATGCTGTGCAGCCAATTGCTCAAAGACATAGCGACTCAAAACAATAACCCTCAGCTTCATGGTCTGGGAGACAGCGGCCAACCCACTGGGCTGAGCCTGACTCCAGGTTTGGGGTTCCAGCTCTGAGCTTCAGACAGGGTTCAGGGCCATGCCACACGGCTCTCCCCATCCTGACTGAGATCAGGGTGTTTCCATAGCAGGTCACTAAAGAGCCAGAGAGCCCAACTCTGCAAAAACAGTCCCAGTCACAACTCTTGCTGCTGCCACTAAAATTCCAGGCGAAGCAAGTGACATGGCCACACCCCAGACATGAGCATCAGTGTGGATGCTCAAACAGAGACCCCGAATTCAACTTACCACAGGAGAGGACCTCTGATCTACATTCTGGGGGATGACTGCAGGATCTTCAGGGGGATCTAAACATCTGAAATAAGCATCAAGAGAAATCAAGGACATCAGTGCACAGTATTTGGCCTCAAAAAATGCACTGAGGGGAAGGAGTTGGAGGTGTCCTGGAGGATCCATGCTCAGTGTCTGTCATGGAAGAGGCCCGGGCCACTTGTGCACAGAGATGAGCGCAGCCTCGTGCTTGCCAGAGCTACAGAATGCTGGAGGAAATCTAATGAACCTCATCCTGCTGATTGTAAGTTCAGATTCACCATGAAGGGGCCTCTTAACCCAGTGTCTCCAGTTTGATGACAGTGACATTTAAAAGAAAAGAAGTATGACTCGTTCTACGCCGCCTTCTGCGCTAACCCATTGTCCAGGCCGCCGTCTGCAAAGGATTATATTAGTTTCCTATTTCCACAATTTCCCCCCACCATTCTTGAATTCTCTAGGCTGGCCTAATCGTTCAGTTGACACCAGACAGATGAACAGGAGGAGAAAAAAACAAATTTAATTCATTCATATGGAAACGGACCTAAGAAGTAACAGAGGCAGACCGCTTTTGTGCTCTTTAGAAAAAGAAACAATAAATTTGTGAGAAACTGACAGGACCAAGAGACCTACACTTGGGTGCTTAGCTAGGATTTGAGCTTGGGTGCCAAATTAAAGCAGCAACAAGGTGTGTTTACAGAGACTTCTCGGCCCTGAATTCCCAATCTCTGCTAATAAGGATGTCTCTTTGCCTCCAGAAGCAGAGGGGGCACCTCTCATGCGGGAGATTTATTTCTGGTTTTCAGGGAGACAGAGGTGGGAGAGTCAGAGTGTCCTTCTTGTATCAGCTGTTTCTTAAGTAACTTTAATTCAAAATAATCAATAGGCCACTTTGGTGTACTTGGGGCAGGCTGCCCTGGGGCCCAATACCACTGTAACCAAATTGCCACAAACTTAATGGCTTAGAACGACACACGTGTATGATTTTAAGGCTCTGGAGGAGAGAAGTCTGGAATGGTCTAGTGGGCTAACACCGAGCTGCTGTCAGGGCTGCGTTCCTTCTGGAGACCCTGGGAGAGCATTTATTTCCCTGCCTTTGCCAGTCACTGGAGGCTGCCTGCATCCCTGTGGCTCGTGGCTCCTTCTGTCTTCAAAGCCACCAATGTAGCGTCTGTAAAGCTTTCCCTGACTCTGAACTTCCGTTCCCTTCTTCCACCTTTAAAGGATGGATCCTCACGTTAAGAACAGCTGGCTAGCGATCTTCACTCCACCCTGCTGTGTAACACAGGGACAGGGACATCTTTGACAGGTCCGCATCCTGCCCAGCACATGGATGTGGGTGACTGGAGCAGGGCGGGGGGGGCGTGAACATTGCCTCCTATTGGTTTTATGCTCAACGACATTCCAGGCCTTTCATTTTTTATGCTCTCACTTTTTTTTTAATTGAAAGATAGTTGATTTACAATGTTGTGTTAGTTTCTAGTGTACAGCATAGTGATTCAGTTATACATATATGTGTGTGTATATATATATATATATATATATATATATTCTTTTTCAGATTCTTTTCCATTGTAGGTTATTACAAGATACTGAATATAGTTCCCTGTTAAGCTCTCACTTTTGAATTAGGTGAACAGTAAGCAGAGAACCATTTTATAAGGGAATAAATTGAAACCCAGATAGTTAAATTGCAACACAGTGAAGCAGAAGAGTTACTTACTGCTTTTTCAGAGGACTTCCAGGCCCCCTAGGCTGGCCCCTGTCTCTGTAAATGCAATTATTCATTTCGCGTCTCTCCCACCACCTCCAGGCAGGCACGGAGTCGTGTTATGCTCTGTGCTCCGGCTTAAGGAGCGTGAAAGAAAAGCACATTGATTAGATGCTCACTGCGTGCCTCATGGGTCAGGGACACTACATGCGATGTGTATTAAAGGCAGGCGACCGCGGGCCCGAGGTCACACGGCTCACAGCGCGGAACAAGGCTGGAACTCACACCGAGACCTGCCTGGCGTCACAGCCAGCGCTCTTTCTCTGCTTCCTGTGGGTACAGGACCACCTGGGGCTGGGATACAAATTTTGTGTTCAGAAGGGGTCATGCCTTTTCTATCACCCCTGCTAAGTCTGTGGAGTGTTCCAGTTTGCCTTATGAATTGCTTTTTCTTGTGTTTTACAGATATATTGACCCTCAATTGGTTGGAAACTCAAAAGGAAAACACTGGGTTTTCATCATAGCATTTGAGAATCTCCACAGTGTCCGCCCAGAAGAGCCATTTCTGGGTGGCAAGTCCGTGCATCTTTAGGTCTTTAAGGCGGTGACACTCCAGGACAGTCAAACCCATGTCCAATCCGGGTGTGTGAGAGTTCCCCTTTCCCCACGGTTGCATTATCAGACTAGAAAATCTTTGCCAGTATGATGGACGCCTGTGAAACAGCAGTCCCTCGATGAACACTTCTCTGATTAACCGTGAGCTTGAAGTCTGTCAGCTTGTTGGGTTCCCATCCATCCGTGAGGCCTGAACAAGGCAGATCTTCTCAGTTTGTGGGGAAAACATTTCCTTAACAATCAGGCTCTGGGAGGTAAAGCATTGTAACAGGTCGAACTGGTTTTGATGAGGAAAAGCCTAAGAACGGCTGGTTCTGACTTGATGAAAACCAGGAAATGCTTCTGGCAGCAAATTACTGCCCCGGCAGGGACCTCCCGGTACATGCCTCTTCCCCAGGGTTTCAGGGTTTTGGACAATCATTCGGTCACCACAATTCATACACTTCAGTGGCGCAGTGTTCACTAAGAATTCTGTACCGAACACCCAGTTCTGATCATCCTGTGATTTTTCGGGTGCTAACAGGACAGAGGACAAAGGTGAGACTGAGCCATCCTGACAAGGGACACAGAGGAGAATGGCGGGCACCTGCCAAGAAATAGGAAATTCCCATCCTTCTTCTCAACTAGTACTTTATATAAATGAAGCCTAAGGGAGTCTATGATACATCAGAAACCCACAGGATTTTTTTTTTAAGACCTGCATGAGCTCAGCAGAGGCATCTCCAAATGCAAAGAGCCTCCAGGTCCTCAGACTTCGATGGGGAGGAAGCCCAGGAAGAAGGTTTCTCAGCTGCAAACATGGGGCGTTTTAATGAAAAAGACAGGGTGTCTCAGAGGCTCCCCAGAGGGTGGAGCGGAGAACCACGGAGAGCTACTCCAGGAAGCAGGGCTGGGGACAGGTGCCCAGTGGATTCTGGAATTGATTTGGCTCATTGAATCTTCTGTACCTTCCAGTCACTGCCCCCTTTTGAATGCAGGTGTCAATTTTGGTTACCCTACCCCTAGCTTGTGAGTGAGTGTGTGTGTGTGTGTGTGTCAGGGGTTGCGGGGGAGGGAAGGAGAGAATAATTTATCTTTTTAATTCACAACCCACACAATTCAGGATCTGCAGCCTGGGAGCCACACCCCAGGAGCTGCACCTGAGGGAAAACATCTCAAGGGCCCCGTCTGAATATGAACATGATTTAGATGACGAGATGCCACAACGGGGAGTCGGGAGAGAGGCCGGTGTGAGTGCAGGTTACCTGTGAGGGATGTGATTCCTTAAAGACCGGTCTCTCAGACAGCTGGTCTCTAAGGGACCCGCGCCCTGATGCAGACAGTCCCTTCCTGCATTAAACCTGGTGTCGTGCTGTAGCTATTCAAATACGGTAGGACATCACGCCCGCCTGTGCACAGGCCTTGACAAAGCCAGGCAGCTTCCACTCCAGACCCTGGGGATCCGGCAGCCGCCATGTAAGAAGTTCAGATGCTCCGCTGGAACGTGTGTTTTGTCTGCTCATCCTTTAGTGACAGAGTTAATATCTCCCCTTAGGATTGTGGATTTGTCTTTTTTCCCCCCTTTAACTCTGAAAATGTTGTCTTCTACTCTGTGAGGCTATGGCATTAGGTCTGCACCAAATCTGAGTCATTACATCTTCCTGACATTTGCCTCTTTGATTCTTTATTTTGAACAGACCCTCATGAGGACTGTCCTTCTCAGCTCATACTTATCCTACGCATTTGTAAAGAACATTCCCCCTTTCTTCTCCTCCTTTTTCGATTACATTCTACCTTTTGAGTCCCAGTCACTTTTCCCATCTTTTTTTCTGACCGCCTGGGAGAAAAAGTCTGTCTCCACTCTCAGTGGCAGCTGGGACCAGTTTTGCTCACACGTGATGTTGCAAAGCTACAGGGATAAGGTTCCCAAGAACTGTTCCAGACGCAGGCCTGAGGGTGAGCTGTCAGGGAGCCCGGAGAGCAGGGAAGACAGGCTGCCCTGCGCACACACGGCTCATCTTCACTCTGTGACCCCAGATGCTACTGGTCTCCTGCAGTTTGGTTTGCAATGAACACATCCTTAATGGGGCCTTTTAATTTTCCATTCCCTCTCCCAGGAGCACTTTGCTGGGTACCTGGCTGGCACTGGAGATAGAGGTGAAGCCCACAGAATAATTCCTGGTGCACAGTGGTTACTGCAAGAGGAGGGAAGCCAATGCCGTGACTCCATGGAGAGAAAAACCAGTGTGCGTGGGGCCGGAGGCGCTCGTTCTGGGCACGGAGCTGAGAAAGCAGGGTGGGCCTTGCTGGACGTGCCACAGAGTCCGGGGCTCAGGCAGGAAAAAGGCAGGTGGCGAGGTGAGAAAAGGAAGTTGATTCACAAGATAAAGGGTGGTGAGGACTTGGCAAAGGACTTGGCAAAGGATTTTGGAGTTGGCATCGTGCCTCCTCCTCCTCCCAGACCCTTGACTTCCTTCCTTAATACACACGTTTCCTGAAGTCACGCCCAGACAGACGCCTGCACGTAATGGACAAACTCTGCTCCATTCACTGGAGACTGAGCTCTCAGGCTTCGGGGTGAGATGGGCTGGGCTCCAGTCCTGCCCTCCCTTCCTGCCTGTGTGACCTTGGCCCAGGGACGGAACACCTTGGCACCTCCATTTCCTCTTTGGTAAAAAGGGGCTCACAGAGGTGCCAGGCCTGCGGGTCGATGTGAGGATGAGAGAGATGTTACATGGAAAGCAACTTGTCAGAGTAAACATTAGCTTTCGTTAATTTAGAGAATTCCTCATTTCTATAATATTTTCTCTTCAATCAAGATTCAAGATTCTGCCCTAAGGGAGAAGCTTGATAGAGGAGGCTGGGAGGGGGCGGGAAGGAAAACGTTTACCAGCCCACCCAACCTTGTAATTACACCCCTCCCACCGCTCTCCCCGATTCTTTGTGCCGAGTATTGTCTCTGTTTCCAAAACGTTGTCCAATCAGGTGACGCTGTGGCAATGTTCCCTGGACTTTGACCCCTCTCCAGGACACCCGAACTTACTGAATAAGGGAAGGATGATGGGGAGACCTAATACTCTGACCACTACTTTGCTTCCAGGAGCCATTTTTTGTTTGAAGTTTTCTTCTCCTCCCAGAACGTAGCCATTCAAGGGATGGTTAGAAATCAAAGGTGTGAGATTCCACAATTCATTTTCGTGATGATTTGTTTATAGGCATCAGGGGACGGAAAATCTCGCATCCAGTACAGACATTTAAGTAGAACACGTGAAACAAAACCCGAAAGTCAACGCCGCTGCTTCAGGAAGCCCTTCCGGTCCCGGCCTGTGTCCTAACCTGTCCCGACGTGTGGGACGGAGAGAGCCTGGCAGTGTGGGCGGGACGGAGACGCTGGGGCACCAATGTCACTGAGAAAAGCCCCTCGACGCACGCTGCCGCTACAAACCCTGATCCTCCATCTGCGGGCTGGTACTCGGATTAAACGGAGACGGGGCCCTGGGAAAATGACTGGGCGGGAACGCTCCCCCCAGCGGGCCTGTCGTGTCTCAGCTGGATGTTTTCAATACTCATCTCCAGGTCCGTTTTAAGTTGTTCTAGAAGGATCAGTGAAAATAGCCCCATCGAGTGTGATGAATGTCTCAGAAATAGATCTCATTCTAGAATTCATAGAACACCCTGACTTCCTACAGCAAGGCCTGCAGAAAACAAGGTGAAGGAAATAAAATCATACATGTCTCAATATAAAACCTGAAATTGAAATTTTGAGATTGGATTAAGTAATGAATCGTAGTCAATGACTGTTTATATTTAAAGAAAACTCAGAAAGAGCAGCCTTCCTAGCAGTGATAGGCGATTCATCGCTATTTAAAATGTGGAATTAATGCAAATTAAGGTGTAAATGTCCATGCTTTCACTTAGCACAGAGAGGGACCGAGTCTATCACCCCTTCCTCTACTCTCAGTAATATTTTCTGCTGCGCCGTCATGGACAAATTCGTCCCCTTTTTGGAGTCCGTTTTCAAATCACTGTAAAAGGGAAATAGTCCACTTATATGATTATTATGGAAATAAGGTGACATTAAGTCAACAATATTTTAAATCTTTATGTCATTAATAATTAGAATTATCACATTGTATAGTTATTAGTACAAATAATATTATAAGAGAAAGAAGACTCGGTAAAATTCCCAACAGTTTTTTTCTTTCAAGATTGTCATATCAATACACATACACGTGTATCTGTGTATCTATTTTTGTTGTTAACTTGAAGCCACTGCATAGATCTATACATAACAAAAGCAGATGGGAATTTTACAATTAAAGCTAGAGATTTTTCTATTAACATATCAAGCACTTTCTTTGTTCCTAAAAGCATAATAGCAAATTTGTATTTATTATACCAGAACATAATTAGTGGTTGTTCACATGAGCACACAGAGAATCATATAAAAACAACAGGTGCAAGAACTCGGAGTCATTCACTGCAGAGGCCCTGAGGATTTGGGGCAAAAGGCCCCGAACGCCCGAGAAGCAGGTGTCCTAGGTATCCATGTGGCGCGTGTGGGCACTTAGAATTATTTGATGTGGGAGATGACAACTTGTCCCCAGACGGGGCTGAGCAGGACAGCTGTCATGAGGATTAGCGGCATGCGAGAGGCTGGGGATTGGAGACTAGAAAAGGTCTGATCAGAGCCCCAGGTGGGGCCAACTCTGGCGAAGCTGGGCCCTGGCTCCCTCTGCCCGCTGGACCCCAGACGGTCTTCCTGCCTGGGAGTTCTTCCCCGCCTGCTGCGCTTTGTTACTTCTTCTCCAATGCAAATGCCTCCCAAACTTCGCTCTCTGCCTCCCTGCAGCCTTCAGCACCATCTGCAACTATGTTACCTAATCGCTTGCTGTTCACTGTGTGTGGCTGCGCATCAGAAGATAAGCTTTGTAAGAGGAGGAACTACATAACCGGCTGTTTCTGGGTCATTTTAGTAAACATGTATCAAATGACTGATGGATGGGTAAATGGATGGATGAATGGATGGGTGGGTGGATGGACGGATAGATGGATGAATGAATAAATATATCAAATTCCAAGTTCCCCGTCAGCTGTACAATTTTTCCTGCTTGATTATTTCTTCCCTCAAAAGGCATTCATTTTGTCCTCTATTCACTCAAGTCCCCTACTCTCAACTTTCGAGGTAGCAGTATGTCAACAATGGCTAATTCCTTTTAGCACATTAGCCAGCAAATACGGCCACTCTTTCACAGAATAAAATAACTTCACCTAATTAAACTTTCCTTGTGATCTATTTCTTAGCATATATAGGGATGCTCATGTCTAACAACAGAGAAAATTATAGCCTCTGATTATAAAACACTTAGAAATGCTGGATAAATTATACCAAACATACTTTTAAATGCATAGGTGACTTTACGAGAAAACGTGGGAAATATTCCTGAAAGACACCTAAGAATTAAAGACACAGAAACAGGGAAAAAAAATCTGCAAAGATGACAAAAAAGAAACACAACACTGAGAAATGAAAAGTACGCTCACTGAAATTCAATAGACAGTTTAGAAAGAGCTAAGCGAGCATGTGCAAACCAGAAGACAGGTCTGAGGAGGAATCACAGAGAAATGAAGAGATGAAAAATATGAAGAGAGAGAAAAAGACATTGAGGACTAGATAAAAAGTTATGTAACAGAAGTTATAGAAAGAAAAGTATAACAAATATGAAGAAATATTGGAAGATACAATGACTAAGAATTTTCCAAAATTCATGAAACACGAAAGTCATCAGATCCAGAAAGTTCAAGAAGTCCTGATCAGGATAAACACAAGAAAATCCGTTCATAAACACATGATAGTGAACAGCAGAATTCTGAAGACAAGGTCTTACTGAGCAAAAGAGAGAAAAGTCAGATTATACAAAAATGCTCAATGAAAAGACTGATACATCTGTTAATCCCAAACTCCTAATTTATCCCTCCCTGCCTTTTCCCCTTTGGTAACCATAGTTTGTTTCCTATGTCTATGAGTCTGTTTTTGGTTTGTCAGCAGAATTTGTATCATTTTTTTTTAGATTCCACATAGAAGTGATATCATATGATATTTGTGTTTCTCTGTCTGGCTTACTTAGTATGATCATCTCTAGATCCATCCACATTGCTGCAAATGGCATGATTTTATTATTTTTTATGGCTGAGTAGTATTCCATTGTATAAATACACCACAACTTCTTTATCCAGTGATCTGTCAATGGACACTTAGGTTGCTTCCATGTCTTGGCTATTGTAAATAGTGCTGCTATGAACATTGGGGTGCATGTATCTTTTCAAATTAAGAGTTTTTGTCTTTTCCAGATAAATGCCCAGGAGTGGAACTGATGGATCACATGGTAAGTCTATTTTTAGTTTAGAGTAAGGAATCTCTATACTGTTCTCCACAGTGGCTGCACCAATTTACATTCCTACCAACAGTGTAGGAGGGTTCCCTTTTCTCCACACCCTCTCCACCATTTATTATTTGTGGATTTTTAATGATGGCCATTCTGACTGGTGTGAGATGATACTTCATTGTAGTTTTCACTTGCATTTCTCTAATAATTAGTGATGCTGAGCATCTTCTCACGTGCTTGCTGGCCATCTGGATGTCTTCTTTGGAGAACTGCCTATTTAGGTCTTCTGCCTTTTTTTTTTTTTTTTTAATTGGGTGGTTTGTGTTTTTTGATATTGAGCTGTATTTTTGTTTTTTGTTTTTTTTATTTGATATTTTGAGCTGTTTGTATATTTTGGAAATTAAGCCCTTGTCGGTCTCATTGTTTGCAAATATTTTCTCTGTTTGTAGGTTGTCTTTTCACTATGTTTATGGTTTCCTTTGCTGTGCAAGGATTCAAATTCTTAAATACAGCCCATGTCTCCGCTTACACAAGACGTCCTCTCCTTAACCTGCCTCCCACATATAGCACCATCAGCAAGGAAACACACTCTGCTAGAAGGGCTAAAGGAGGGTGTGTGTGTGTGTGTGTGTCTTTAGTGTGTTGTCAAGAATGGACTGCGGAATTTGGACGGCAGGGAGATGTGTGTGGCGTCCCTGACACCCTGGAGTGACTAACGTCAATGTTCTACCGTATCCTTCAACTTTAAGGTTCAAGGTGAAGTCCTCCTTTCTTCCCATGGATTAATCTCCTGTGACACCTTTCACAGGACTGTGGAGCTTCACCAGAAAGGGACTTCGTACCTGTCACAACATGTTAATCTCCCTGGGCCTGGGACGAAGTGGAGCCCTCCAGGTTCCCAAGGAGATTTTTTTTCTCTCTCACAATTTAGCACTTCAGTCAAAGCCTGAACTCTGCAAAAAGAAAGCGGGCCGTGGACAATGATTCCCAGGACAGCCCGTTCTGCCTGCAGCTCCCTGGGGCGCTGAGGTGTGCTGTGACCCAGCACTGAGCACAGAGCGTCCTCTCTTAAGCCTCGCTGTCACTACTCGTTCAAAATGCGTGGGCTAATGTTTTCCTCGGTGAATACTTGCATCTTCCTGGGCACCTAACTGTACACATTTTGGGGGTAAAATCTCTAGTTTCTCCCAAGTGGGTTTGAGATGAAAAGAACCCAGTTCAACCTTACACGCTTCCCAGCCCAGATCCGGGCGTGGAGGTCCAACAGCATTTGTCTGGGGGGAGCTGCTGATATAAAGAAGCCCCTTTATAATAAACAACAAGGTCCTACTGTACAGCACAGGGAAGTATATTCAATAGCTTGTAATAGCCTATAATGAAAAAGAATATGAAAAGGAATATATATATATATATATATATATATATATATATATATATATATATATATATATATATAACTGAATCACTATGCTGTGCACCAGAAATTAACACAACACTGTAAACCGACCACACTTCAATAAAAATTTTTTAAAAAAGAAGCCCCTGCAGATGCTCCCTGTGGAACAGCTTTGATGTCTTCGTTGACAGCAGACACGTGGCATCAGCGAATCAGCACTGGGTTAATGAGAACTCAGACTCGCCGCCTGTCCTCCGTTCATAGAATAAACACTGTTTTCCTCTGACCTAATTACCAGATGTTCTTAAACATCATCATTTTGTAAAAGAAACTGGGACTACAAATTGCTTCAGGAACCACACTGTGGGGACTCAAAGATGTGCCTGCAATTTGGAGAAAGTGTTTGCAACTTACCAATCAAATGCCATCTGTCGGACACAGCGCTGGTCACAGGCACTCTCTTCGCAGGTGCTGTTCCTACACTGTTCCTCATCATCCACTGCCCTTACCTAAAAAAAAAAAAGGTCAGATCAGAATCAGAATGTTTTATCCCTTCATCAACAGATTTTGTGTGGTCAGTTCCATAAAGCTGCTGGCTTCAAGGATCTCCCAGACTTCTTCCCCACAACAGGTGTCCGTTGTTATCATTAAATTCAAAAATTCAACAAACAAACAAACAAACAAAAAATCATCACATCATCACCACCAACAACAGCAACAAAACTCAGAAACAAAAGTAACTTTCTGAACTCAATGAGGCTGGATGAAACACCTCAGGGCTCATAGCGGGTCAGTTATACTAGGCTATGTTGAACTATTATTATAGAATTTTATTTGATTATTTAGCCTAAGGGAGTCTTGCCAAGCGAGAGCTGCACAGGCGCCCCTGTACCATATGGGAAAAGATCTGGGATACGGATCTGAAGCGACCTATGGGATGCTGCTGGGACCCCCAACATTTAGAGTGGTGAGGACCGTTCTTAAACACCAACTCCTCTCCAGGGAGGTCCTGCTGTGTATGCCTACACACCCTTGACCAAAGGATCCCTCACCTCTTATAGAAAATAGAAAATTAAAAAATGCTGAGAGAACAACCGGACATGTCGCACACAGGTGGCTGGTTACACAGGCTGGCATTCCAACACCATGCGGAGCGCTTTCACAGAGTAACAAATTCTGAAGATGCTCTTTGGGGTGTCCTGCGACGCGGCCACCACGAGAGGGCGCCGCAGACCGCTTCCGTGTCGAGCGCCGTCTCCCGAGCCGACGTGGAAAGAGACGCGATGAACCAGAGCCGAGCGCGGGGCCGACCTCACACCTGGGACTCTCTCCGTCCCAGAGTCCCAGAGAGTCGGCTGAAGGCGGGCGGGGACGGAGGGGTGGCCAGGCAAGCACTGCCTGGGCTTGCTTTGAAGTTTAGTATTTCGTTGGAAGAAAAGATTCTTGCCTTTGATCACTTTCAGGCATTAAAATTTTTCAGCCCTTCCCCTGGGCCACGACTGTGCAGGGCCCCGGACGCGAGCATCTCTGAGCGGTTTCCCGTCGCAGGTGCACCACGGTCTAGACGGCGACGCAGACGCGTGAGCTGATCAGGAGCCTCCACGGTTCTAGACGCAATGTGAGCTCGGGGGAGGGGGACAGAAGTCGGACTGGCGAGGGCGAGCCGGCAGTGCTTCCCCGCAGACCCCGCGCCTCCGGCGCTGAGGCTCGAAGACCCGATCAGAAATCAGCGGGTGAGGGAGAAAGACGAGGCAGGCACAGAGATGACTTTTTGACAAACGTGCTTTCAGGGTAACAGAATATATGACAGAAAACCAGAACCCAAATGCAAAATAAGAGAAAAAGCCAATAGTTAGGACCAAACTTCCCCAACCCCCCCCCACACACACACAAAGTTGTTTTTCTTAATCGTAAATTTTTCTAGATTTCAGGTTTGGGATTAAAAAACATCTAGGAAGTAAACAACATAACCACACTGGCCTGAAATGAGACATTTGAACATCATCCCTGGAGTGTGTGCCGGCCTCACGGGGAGCCTGCAGCCGGGCTGGGGGGTCCCCAAGGGGTGACCGGGCTGATGGCTGGCATGTAGGAACGGTTTCCCCAAAGGGGCCATGTTAGAACACGTCCCCACTTCTCCAAAACGTCCACCTGATCTGCCCAAGGTGCAGGAGTGCTCAGTGCTCACAGTGTTCTCATCCGGACCACCGCCCCCTTCAGCTCACTTGGGGAACTTCTGAAAAACACAGTCCTACCTTCCTCCACCCACCCCCACCCCCCCGCCCCGTTCCAATTTGATTTCTGAAAATTCTCTAGATTATTCTAACGTGAAGTGGTGGGGTGTGGGCAGTGGCCACTCAATTACACGCTGATGACATTTCAGGAAAGACACAAAATTCCATATGGACAAACTCCTTTTCCTCTAGTGAGCATCAGGAATGGATTAAAACTTCTATGCAAATTTACTTGAACCTTCAACACCTGAAAGGGTTTGTAGGTAAAATCTGTTTTCACAAAGAAAGTAGTATTAAAATAAAAACTAATACACAGAGGACAGAGAATGCAACAAAATATTTATTTTTATTGGGCTCGTGAGTCACTTTTTTCTAACCGAAGTCTAGTGGATTTACAATGTGTTAGTTTCAGGTGTACAGCAAAATGACTCAGTTATACATCTATATACTCTTTTCTGACTCTTGTTTTCTTCCTGATGTCTTTTAGATGATTTTTTCACTCTGTCTGTACACTATGTTTTCTATTTTTATTCTTTCAGTGATTACCTTTAAATTTGTATATGTCATTCTAAAAAGCTCTTAGTACAATAAAGCATGTGGATTCTGCTTCCAAACACGAGAGGGATCTTAAAATGCCTTAACTGCCATCTCTCCCACACAGGTGACCTGCTGTCACTGTGCAGTATTTGGAGTTTACCTTTTCGATTGGAAAATAGTTATTTTAAAATATGATGCTAAAATCTGTAAACTCTCCATAAGAATGTATTTCCTGGGTAATTCTTGGACGTTCTATGCGTGATAATCTGAACCCTTACGAGGGTCTCATACTGGCCCTTTGCAGTACCGCTGAGTCTCCTCATGGTGTCTTGTTTCCTGGTGTCTGGGAGTCTTCCTATGATGAGTTCAGATTTTGCTACCCCGTGGGACCTGGACTGAGGATGCTTCTCCGCAGAGAGACTGTGCGTGTACCAGGGCTGCCACTTCCCTGAGGTCACGTCCATCTCTGGGTTTGGGTGTCCCAGATCATGAAAGAGCTGGCCTTTGACTACAGATCCTTAAAGAAGAAATTGTGACTGTTACCATTTTTTTCCATCAACAGTTTTGTTTGGTGGTACCTTTTACTGCAAAGCAGATTCTTCCCTTTTCACGGAGACTGTGACCTCTTCAGGTGTCCTGGCTGCACGTTGGGGGGCTCAGACTCAGCTCCCCCACTACCTCCCCTGAGGTCTGCCATCCCACCCTCAGCCCTTCATGCTCGACGCTCTAATTTTGGTCCGGTGTTTTCAGCCACACTTGATCTATGTATATAATCCTAAAATTAAACCCCTCAGATTCTGTAATATATACAAAAAGCAGCATGGCTGACGGAGGGAAAGAAAAGAGAGGCAAGCAACTCAATCCATGTAACCCTAACCTGGACATAAACACAGAGCAAATTCCTATAAAAATATTAACAGAACCACACACTGAATGCCAAACAAGTAAGAACTACTACAGTCAGTAGAGGGCTTTACCTGAAGAAAGGATGGAAGTGGCCTGACGGAGGAGGGTGGGGACGGGGTGTGGTGTCTGCAGAACGAGGGCCCCACACTCATCACGCACGGAGGGTGTGTGTGTGCAACACGGCGGGTCCAGAGGAAGCCCACGGGGGCGGGGCTGTAGGCGGCGAGCCCGCGGCTGAAGTCCAGGCGGAGTACGCTTCCGCCTGGTGTTCGGTTTGTCTCCTGGTGATCCCAGGAGTCCCACGGGCCAAGGAGCTACATGTTCTCAAAAGAGAACACGTGCCGGTCCCGGACACCGCTTTAAAGGCCTGAAGTTTACTCTGAAAACTTGAAATTGTGTCCCTAAGATGCTGAGGACTTTGCTGTACGTAGGAAGCATCATGTAAAACTTTATTAAACATTAGGTTGGATCTCATATTGACAATTTCATATATTTAATCTTTTTTTTTAATTGAAGTCTAGTCAGTTTACAATGTTATGTTAATTTCTGGTGTACAGCATCGTGATTCAGTTACACATATATTCTTTTTCATATTCTTTTTCATTATAGGCTATTAAAAGGTATTGACTATGGTTCCCTGTGCTGTACAGTAGGACCTTGTTTATCTATTTTATATACAATAGTTAGTATCTGCAAATCCTGAACTCCCAATTTATCCCTCCACCTCTCTCCCCTCCACTACCCCATAACCATAAGCTTATTTTCACGTCTGTGAGTCTGTTTCTGTTTTGTAAGTAAGTTCATCTGTGTCTTTTTTTTCATTCCACATATAAGTGATATCATATGGTATTTTTTTTCTCTTTCTGGCTTACTTCACTTAGTATGACAATCTCCAGGTCCATCCATGTTGCTGCAAATGCAGTTATTTTATTCTTTTTTATAGCTGAGTAATATTCCACTGTGTATATATATCATATCTTCTTTATCCAGTCATCTGTCAAGGGACATTTAGGTTGTTTCTATATCTTGACTATTGTAAATAGTGCTGCTGTGAACAATGGGGTACATGTATCTTTTCGAACTAGAATTCCCTCTGGATATATACCCAGGAGTGGGATTGCTGGATCATACGGTAAGTCTATTTTCAGTTTCTTAAGGAATCCTCATACCGTCTTCCACAACGGCTGCACCAAACTGCATTCCCATCAACAGTATAGGAGGGTTCCCTTTCCTCCGCACCCTCTCCAGCATTTATTACTTGTGGATTTTTAATGATGGCCATTCTGACTGGTGTGAGGTGATACCTCAATGTAGTTTTGATTTGCATTTCTCTGATAATTAGCAATACTGAGCATTTTTTTCACGTGCCTATTGGCCATTTGTAGGTCTTCATTGGAGAAAGGTTTGTTTGCGTCTTCTGCCCATTTTTGGATTGGGCTGTTTGCTGGGTTGGTATTGAGCTGTATGAGCTGTATGTTTAACCTTACAGGAAGAACAGAGCCATGAACTCAGCCAATTGAGCCTTTTTGTAAAAATCACACCCCCAAACTTCTCTGACGTCTGCACGCTTCTCAAGCTACTTGATGACATTCTTTCAGTTTTGGATCCTCCAACCTCCTGCACCGCAAAATAGTCTCTCAGGCTGACCATTTGTCCCCTTTGAGTCTATCTTTAGCGCGGCTTTCCTTTGGACAGAGCCGTGACAGCAGCTGCGAGAGCTGATGTCCGTTCATCTGTGACCTAAAAAAAAAACCTTACACAAGAGCAGGCTCACCAAGGCTGTCCCTGAGCCACTCCGAATGCAGCTCTGAGCAGGGGAGCCCCGCTGGCCAAGAGGTGGAGGGTCCCCCTCCTGGACCAGCAGGCGCTGGATGGAGGGATATTTACAATAAACATGTGGGTATAAAAAAGGAAGAGGAACACCAGAAACTAACACGACATTATAAACTGACCACACTTCAATTTTAAAATAAATAAATAAAACAGGATTCATTTTAAAAAAAAAGAACAAATAAAAACACAAGAAAGGAAGAGGACTAATTTTTAGTAGTTAATTAAAAATTACTTTAAAAAATGTATTTATTTTGGGGAATTTGGGGGGGCAGTAATTAGGTTTTTTTAAATTTAGTTCTTTTTCATGGAGGGACTGGGGATTGAACCCAGGACCTCGTGCATGCTAAGCACGTGCTCTACCACTGAGCTATACCCTCCCTCAAATTAACAATTACTTTTTTAAGGATCCACCATCAGATAGTATTAATGACTTAATAGAAGTGAGGTATTTACTTATGCCACGTGCTAGGTTGTAACCAAGGAGAATCTGAAAATATTTTCTGCTCTCAGGGAGTGAACAGGCTGAGAGGCCGCGCAGCAAGTGATGATTTTATGTATAACACCCAGGCTGCTCTGTGCCCTCGGTCTACCAAGCACTTTAACTGATGGGAGCTCATCTTCCCCGACACCCTGAGAGATGGGCTGCAGGGAAAACAGACACGAAGAGTGAGAATCAAGCAGTTACTGGCAGACTAAGTGACATTAAGAGGTGAATTTCATTTCTTCACTTCCAAGTCTGTAAATAAATCCATAACAATACCAGTTCACTGGACACTCAGGGGAAAGGTGGCCCTGGGCTCCCCCTGCTGGGTCACCCACCTGCTCCCCAGTCCCCATCCGCCCCCAGGACCCAAAGCCCATCTGCCCACCTCCCTCAAGGGCGGCGACCAGCAGTGTCGGTCTCAGCACCTGAGATGAGGGACAATAAAGGGCAGGTCTGGAGTCCGAAAGGCAGGGAGTGTCCTCAGGGAGCGTGGTTCCCGAGGGGTGAACTCAATATCCGTGGCAGGCTATACCCCGGGCTGCCTTCAAGGAACCTTATTTCTTCCCAGGGAGTCACTCGGCATGGAGAACCTGGCTCACACTATGTGACCTCAAATTATATTAAAATACTTCCAACTCATGAGTAGCTCTGGGGCAGAAAATTGCCATATCAGGACCCCCGCCCCTGTGCCTCCTTGCTGCAGACGGTACTGCTTAGATCTTGCTTCCCATGGAAGCTCGAGTGATGAATTAGGGGCAGAGACCCTGCCTCTAGTCCTGGGGAGCCCCCAAAGCATGGGGCAGGGCCAGGACGCCTCGGGCAAGTTCACACATCTCGGTTGAATCTGTGAGTAAGCCATAAACAGTCCATCATGCGCGTCCTCGTGTGAGCGGGGAATCAGAGACACCAGCATGGAGGAGGTGTTCCCGTTTTCCTGGTGGGCAGGCGGAGTGTGAACTACTCCTTGTCCTCTCGCTTCTTACCTTCCCCTCCCTAGAACCTGCCATCTGCTCTGGAGTATCACCTTCCACGCAGGGCTACACTCAGCAAGCCTTTTGAGACAGGGTTTTGTCATGAACTATAAGTAGCCATGATCCAAAGGCGAGATCAGAGATGAATTTACTCTTCACCGCTTTCCCCAACCCGAGCAGTGCTTTACAGAAGCACGGTCCTTACCCCGATAGCAGATGAACACCCCAAAGAAGCCCTTGGTAAAGGCAAATCTATGAGTTTGTATGGAGGCCAGCATGTGGGCTTCAGCCACCGGCAAACCCTGCACGTGTCATTCAAGACCTGTTCACAGTGCAGCCTCCGTGGGCAGGTAATTGTGGGGGCACCGGAGGGGTCAAGTACAGACGTGTCCCTGCAGAACTTCCAGGACCAAAAGGGACAGAATAGAGGCAGTAAGTGACGAAGTGCCAGAAGAAAGGTGCACACACAGGGTTACAGGGGCTCTCACGAGAGACCGTTCCTGTGTTTGGGAGGAGAGTGGGAAGGCCTCGAGGGCACTGGAGCCAGGCCTCCAGCAAGGGTAGGACTTAGTCCTGTCCCCTCGGAACCTGGCAGAGGCCAAGGCACATAGGTGGGAATCCCACTCCTGGAAAAGACAAAACTTTAATTCGAAAATATACATGCACCCCAGCATTCACAGCAGCACTATTTACAACAGCCAAGACATGGAAGCAACCTAAGTCTCCATCGACAGGTGTACGGATAAAGAAGTTGTGGTATATTTCTACAATGGAATACTACTCAGCCATAAAAAAGAATAAAACAATGCCATTTGCAGCAACATGGATGGACCTAGAGATGATCATACTAAGTGAAGTAAGCCAGACAGAGAAAGACAAATATCCTATGATATCACTAAAAAAAATGATACAGAGAACTTACTTACAAAACAGAAATAGACTCATAGACACAGAAAACAAACTTATGGTTACCAAAGTGGGAGTTGGGAAGGATAAATTAGGAGTTTGAGATTAACAGATACAAACTACTATATATAAAATAGATAAACAAGGCCCTACTGTACAGCACAGGGAACTACATTCAATATCTTGTAATAACCTATAATGGAAAAGAATATATAAATAGATGCATAACTGAATCACTCTGCTGTGCATCAGGAACTAACACAACATTGTAAATCAACTCTACTTCAATTAAAAAAAAAAAAGGCAGAAAAAAAAGAAAAGAAAGCACCTGGACTCGCTGGGGAAGTGGTGAGTGGGTCGTCTGGACTCAGCAGCCCGCGGGGACGTCAAGAATAAGAGGAGATAAAAGCTAGCCTCCCGTCAGGTCCGGAATGAAGCAGAATCACAGGCCATCACTGCAGACATCAGAGCTGTGTTTGCAGAGGTCTCAACCAATGTGTGCTCTCCAGGGAAGGGGATGGGCAAGCCGACCTTTGGGTGCTTCCCACTTGGAGCCAGAGGGCAGGGGGCTCAGTGATGCCTCAGGGCACAGAGCAGAGTTGGGGAGATTGGGCAGAGTGATGGCTGGCTGAACACACGGACCCCGAGGTCCATCGCAGCCGATACTGCGGCCCCGCTTGACAGGTGAGCAGACTGAGGCATGGTGGACTCTCAGACACGAGAGTCAGGACTTGAACCTGGGCCCATCGGACTCCAAAGCTGGTGTTCCAAAATAGAATTAGCTTTGATATCCTGCAGAGATACTGACGTCCCACTGACAACCTGGAGTTGAGCTCTGGTGGTACCCACACCACTTCGGCAACCAGCCTGGGGGGCCTGATGGCAGAGGATCCAGAGTGCTGGAGGATGTTACTGTAAAAGGACAGGCTGGGGCCCAGGTTTTATAAGGAAAAGAGAGAACCCAGAAGGGCACTGAGCATCTGTTAAAAATAACGAGGGCGAAGGTACAAAATAGATATGGTTCCCCTTTGGTAACCATAAGTTTGTCTTCTGTCTGTGAAACCATTTCTGTTTTGTAAAGATAAAAGATAAAGGATAAAAGGATAAAACATATAATAATAGCATTAAAAAACATTTTTAAGAAGGTCCTGGGGATGAACCCAGGACCTCGTGCACGCCAAGTACTCACTCTACCACTGAGCTATACCCACCTTCCTCAGTAGTTAGCATTTTGATAAATGCTAGTCAGTGCTGAAACACTATGTAGATCATCTCAATTCTCAAAGCGACTCAGTGAAGTAGCTGTAATTAATATCATGTGTGGCACAGAGAGGTTGATTAATATGCCTAAGGTCACACAGCTAAGACAGTGGCAAAGGCAGGATACAGATCAGGTATTTCTGATTTCTGGATCTGTGCACTGAAACTCTACAAGCTGTCTCTCTGAAAGATGTCACGCAACCACAGGGAAAAGACATGTGCCCCCTAATACAAAAGAAGATGCTTTAGGATTTTGGAGGTTTGTGCTTACTGGAAAGGCAGGTAGGCTGTGGCTAGCTAGAGATGAGTTCTTCACTCATTTTTCATGTCCAAAGTCTGCTGCCATTAAATTTGCCTTCACAAACTTTTCACCACGGCCTCCCCACGGGGACAATACTGTCAGTTCTGGTCACTTCTTCCTCCCCGCCCCCCCTCACCTCCCACTCCTGCCTCCTCCCTCTCGGGTCTGGAAGTTAATTCTGCTTCTGTCACTTTTTGGCTCAAGACAAAGAGATTGGGTTTCTCGAAGCAGGAATTTGAAGGCTACGCTTAGCTATGTCTCCCTTTTCTTCAATAACAGCTTTTTTCTTCCAGTGGATTCGAAACTTCTTTGAATTGGGGAATTTCACCTCTTGTGGCATCTCCCTGCCGTGAACCCGGGGAGGTGATATGGCTTGGGGTTTATGGTGAGCTAGGCATGGTTCTTTATCCAGATGAGCTCATTTAATCCCCATAAATTATCTGATGGGATAATTATCTATTATTAGCCTCGATCACAGATAAGGAAAGTGTTTCAGAGAAATTAATCTCTTGTTTCCTGATTAGGTAAAACATTGGAAGCAGCAGAATCCGTGTTCTTGGATCCTAGAGTTGAGTTCTGGCTAATTTACAGTTTTCCAATGCCCTGTTGAGACCCTCAATGCTGAAGGGCGAGAGTTGGTAGCCTAGCTCTTGATGACATTACAAAATGCATGGCAGCACACTTAAATCATTTTTAAGAGTCATATTTGTAGGCCTGAAGGCATACAATCCATCGGCCGGGAGCACCGCATTATATGAGGCAGGAAAGCTGATCCTTATCGCTTGCAGGCATAAGCAACGCAGCGTCCAAGCTGCCCTGTTGCAAAATCACACACTTAAAAGAGTTGCCATGGACAGGCAGTGATATGAGACTCAAACAGCAAGATTCACCAATACCACATTGGTTTGGATTCTTTATACACACGTATACATAAACTGTACATTCTTAACAAATGGCCCTACCATATTTGGAATTAAATAAGATATTGACTAAACTAGCAATGTTTTATTTTTTATTTTTATTTTTACTCGGTTAGGGTAGAAAACAGAGGCAAAAATATATATATATCTATTCAGATGAGTAAGTTGATTTGCATACTCAAAAAATGAGAAGGAATCCTTCTGGGACACCCGAAAGATGTAACCAGCTCTCACCTGTGAAGTCCTCTTTTAGGCAAAGTCCGAATAACCCCACCCCAGTGCCCTCGTCTGATTATTCCTTTACTGTAAGTTCGCAGTAGGATTGCTGTGTCAAAGGACGTTAAGGGGGGGGCTTATAATACACTTTACTAAGCTGTCCTCCAGAGAGGTAGCCCCAGTGTGCTAGGAGAGCCCCGGTTTCCAAGCTCTTATCCATGCCGTTTGTTTTTTTTTTTTTTTTAATTTTACCCCCTATTGAAAGGAAAAGCACCAAAAAATACCAGCGTTTTCCCTTCTTCCACAGCCCCCACTCCCACCCCAAACCCCTAACAACTTATGGTATTTTTTTATTTGCTATTTAATGCTTTTCTCAGTAAAGAAAAATTAAATTCTGCATTATGAGGATGAATTCTACCCCCCATCTTTACCTTGTGCAATGCCAGTTTTAAATGCAAATATCAGAGTTTGTAACTCATATGCAGAATCATCGAAATGACGCAACTTGAATTTCGTGGCTCATGCCGGAGGATGCCTCAGCTGGCTAGCAGAGACCAGTGCTACCAGGTTCGGGAAGGTTGGGAGAAGGAAAAGAGGCTCCCGGGATTCTTGGGGTGCTGCATGGCGCAGGGATGCTGGAGGGGGTGAGACGCGGGGTGTACTGGCTCCCATCTAAGGGCCGTCGGGTTCCCAATGTGCTGCCCAGGTCGGGGTGCGACTTGCGTCGATCAAACCAGGCGTTGCCCCCTTCCCACCCGCTTGCAGCCCCAACCCCAGCCGTACACAGTCTCCCCAGGATCTTAAATCCATGTCAGCAGGAGCTCCTCCTGCTTGGGGGTGAGCGGGAAGCTTGCGGCACTGAGAGCGCCCCCCGCTGGCCACCCACTGGCTGCACAAGAGCCCCAGGCCCCAGACAGGGACAGCAGCCGCCACGCTACCCTCCACCCCACCGCCCCGGATGGCACAGGGCGCATGTGTCTGACCCTGGACCTGCGCCCCGGATGCTGGGCAGCGAGGGAAAGGCCAGGCCGCCGGAGCGCTGGGGTTCCGGGGAGCAAAGAGAGAGCGAGGGGCGGCAGGCGGGCCCACGGTGAACCCAGGCGAGGGCCCGCGGAGCCCACTCCACCATCCCGTTAGACTTCATTCACCAAACAGACATTCAGAGACCAAGTGGTTAAGATTTGTAAGGCAACAGCTGCAGAGCATTAAACCCCAAGCACCTGCCTGCTGAGAGCCGGGCCCTGAACCGAAGGGTTGCAAAGCTATGAAGCTGGCCCCGGGCAGAGATGAGAGGAGTTTAAGGGGTAAGAATGATAAGATGATGGGTTTCATTGTGTGCATGAGGGCGTTTTGTGGGAGGCACGAAGGGATAGGAGGCACCTATCACAGCCAGCAGCTTTCTGTCTTGGGTGACAGACAGATGGGGTGTCGTCTACCCGGAGAGGGAATACAGGGAGGGGCTGTGTGTTTCCACCTGTGACTCTCTCCAGGCGCGCTCTCCACTTCCCTGTGGTCCCAGTAGACTGGCAGTGTCAGCGGGGAGTCAACTTTAAAAGAAAAGGCGGGGGCAGGGTAGAGCTCAGTGGTAAAGCACATGCTTAGCATGTAGGAGGTCCTGGGTTCAATCCCCAGCACCTCCCACGACAACAGCGGGTGGCGGGGGGAGGGAAGAGAAAGAAAAAGAAAGATAAGAGGAAACAGGCATAGAAAGATAATCTTAAAAATAAAAAAAGAAATTTAAAAAAAGAAAAGAAAAAGTTTCCCATATAATATGCGAGACTTGAACATATGAAAAATTTCATGGAAATCTCTGGGCCCACACCGATAACAGAGTAAAAGAAAAATTAAACTGGTTTTTTAACTTTCCACTAACATTTAAAATGTGGAGCATTTTCTAATGCTTTTATAAAGAAAGAAAAAAAATGACTTCTGTAATTACCCTCTTCCCTCAAAATAGTCAATAAGGATGTGTTCTGGTTCCAATGTCTGGGTCACACTCTAATGAACTGGCTGAAAATAATATTCCTGCTAAAATATTAAGCATAGAAGTGTTCGTTTACGATTTAAGGTAAAAATTTTCTGAAGCTTTCTGTGTTTTCAAAATAGGTGTGCAAAAGATGAAAATGAAAATGCCATTCATTCATTCATTCGTTCGTTCACCTGTTGGGTGCTGGGCTGGAGGGGCAAGAGGAACGAATCACACAGATGGAGTTGGGCAGTTGGAGAACAAGAACGTTCTGGTGATGGAAGACCTCCAAGAAAAGCTGAATACAAACACAGGGTCACTGCTGGCTGTGTTTTCCTTGGCCCAGCCCTGGAATCAGCCAGATTCATCAGTGATCCCTGGTTCCTTTTAGTAGAAGATGGTATTTAGAATTTGGAGTCCTTCACTGATGACACGTCACTGCTCCCTGGTTCTCAGTGAACAGTGCTCTATTCGGTTATCTTCGCACACACACATACACACACAGAGTTACAGTGACACTGACTAGTGGGAGCCCCCCTCCCCCAACCTGTGCTTTGACTGCCTGCCTGGCGTGGACAGACCTCCTGACCCACAACAGGCTGCCCCTCCACGTGGACACCCTCCTCCCGGGGGTCCCAAGCCTGCGCCCTCATCTCTGTGGTCACACGGGCCAGGAGAGTAAGGGACACAGACCACCAGCTAGGGCGGAAGAGGAAGGGATCGCGGGAGCAGTCCTCCTGCCCGAAAGCCCTCGTTACTCCCTTCCCTTCTGCCCAGTCTATTTAAGAGGTTCATCTTCTGTGAAGTGAACTGAACTGAAATATAACAGCAGTGATCACCGCCAGCCAGTGCAGTGAGCCAGAGGAAGTTCCATTCTACTCTCTCCCACCAAAAATAAGCCAAGATTTAGGATCTTGTATTGCTGTTTTTCAGAAAATTCCTCTGGGGTCAGGGTGACCTGCAAAGAAAGCAGGTCGGACTTCAGCGGGTCTCTTGGAAAGATTTTTTTGTTGGTTGGTTTTTATTATTTTTATCCAGAACAGCACCCCTCAGGTCTATTGCATGGGAAGGACAAGTCACTAAAGTAGACTGATGCACCCCTGAGGGGTCTTCCCACCTTCCAAAGGTCCTCTGATTCAGAGTTCTCCCTTTAAAGGGGGGGGGGGTGCTTGCTACCCTCCTGATTCCTCTCTCTATATTCATCCTTGATATTAATGCCCTCACTTTTCCCATTGCCCTGGTTTTCCAACCCAATCCTGAATTTCCTTCCTAACTCAATGGCAAATTCTGGGATCCCACCCCAGGGACCAGAGTACTTGAGAATCTTTAGGTCCCACATGCAATCCATCACCACCTGGAGTCCACATCAAGAAGAAGAAAGGTGTGTGTGTGCACAGGTGTGTGCACAGGTGTGTGGACATAGTGCACAATCCCAGCCAATGGGCCAGCTCCCTCTTCTCCTCACCACGTCCTGAGTCACTGTCTGCTTGAACAGTCAAACCCTGGGCACGGCTTTGGGAGAAAAAGAGGACACATTTAGAACAACCCAGTAGGCCAGAAAGAGAAAGAAAAATACCATGTGATATCACTTATATGTGGAATCTAAAAAAAAAAGAAAAAAGAAAAACTTATTTACAAAATAGAAACAGACTCACAGACATAGAAAACAAACTTATGGCTACAAGGAGGGAAGACAGTGGGAAGGGATAAATTGGGAGTTTGAGATTTGTAGATACTAACTACTTTATATAAAATAGATAAACAACAAGTCTATACTGTACAGCACAGGGAACTATATTCAATATCTTTTAGCAATTTATGATTAAAAAGAATATGAAAACGAAGACATGTATGTTCCTGTGTGACTGAAGTATTGCGCTGTGCACCAGAAATTGACACAACATTGTAAACTGACTATACTTCAATGAAAATATATTTGAAAAAAGAAGCAATCCAAATGCTTTTTCTGTCATTTCTCCATTCAGAAGAGACCTGCTCAGCACTGATCACTACTCAAATTCACTATATATTTGGTGTAACCCAAGACCCAAGCGGATTCTGAGGGTTTATGTCGAGGGGACTCAAGCTGACCCCCCCGGGCTGACTCCAACTCTATGAAAAGTGCAACGTTTGTCCAGAAGAGCATTTGAGGAGTGCCTGCGGGTGTCTGCAGGTGGGGTCTGCCTCCCTCCCCGCCCCGGCCCTCCTCAAGCCGCCTTACAGGGCAGCCTCCACACCCCTTCCGCACACACAGCCCATCACGGACCCCCTGGTGCAAAGCCGGCAGGCTGAGCTGAGCGTGTTACTCCGCGGCTGCTGCTGGCTGCTCCTCCGCACACATAGATTTTCCCTTCCTATTCCCGGATCTTGTTCCCTATCTGTGTGATTTTAAGAGAACTTCTAATGATTTCTTCCCAAGCTTTCCTTCTACCTTTTTATCACAAATTCCTTTCTACTGTTCACTTAGCCACAAAACCCAATTGTTCTGGCCCCCGGCCCTGCCCACAGTTTTTGGAGGGAGGGTTCTCCAGACTGACTCAGGAGGCCTGGCTTGGTTCTGACTCTGCACGGATGAGCTGTGACATTGGGTAAATCACCTGGAACTGCAGCCCCCACCTCCCCATCCCTCCGTGAGGGGAAGGGAGCAGGTGGTCTCTTTCCTACAAACTGTCACCTGTAATGCTCTTGGGATTTTTTTTCTTTGGGCACAATCCAAATAGAAGGAAACGGCAGGAGAAAGGAGCACCCATTTCTCTGACTCACTCATTATTAGTGGAGAGTGAGTGGGCGCGGGGGAACGGCGGTGAGTAGGCCGGATGCAGTCACCGCCTCTCTCAGAGAGACGTAAGCAGACCGAGAACGGCCGCTTGTAAGAAAGCTCTAAAAGGAATCCAGCATGTCGCTCAATGCAGATGACCGAGCGGTGAGTCAGGAGGCGCCGGAGGGCATCTCTAGGGAGAGGACGTTTGAGAGAGGAGCAGCACTGAGCCACGCAGGGAACACGCAAGGCACAGGGAACAGCAGTGCGAAGGCCACGGGGTACGTCGGAGGAACAAAAGCCGGCAGCTTGTCCGACGTGCCCGGCGTGCCCGGCGCCGGGGGTACGAGGTCCAAGAAGAGGTGAGGGAAGGGGACAGGGGGCAGATCGTGGAGGACCCGGTGGGCTCTGACGGGTGCTAAGCGGAGACGTGGCGTGGGGCTGTTCACGTGGCTGGAAGTGGGGTTGAGAGGAAGCTCCCCTTTTTTAAAAAACTATTCAGTTTTATTAATTAACATATATTAAGTACATACATAGTCTAAATAAAGCCTTTCAAAATTCACTGTAGGACCCTCGATCAAAATACAGATTACAAGCATTCCAATACCACTCTTGTTCTTCTGATATAAGGATCTGGTCACTGTGGTTTCTCTAGTTTACAAAACTGAGACTAGTCATTCAGTGAACACGGATGTAAATTACTTTTGTGACCTTGTAGTGACAGTTTTCCTATACTTTACTTGGCCGTCTGTGAAGATGGCTATTTAACCATATCAACTAACATTCATGATTTCTATCTATTGCTGTTATGAAGGTACGTCACAATTTTAATGAACAGCAAACTTTTTTTCTTTAAGAATAATTAGCACAACTATTTAAAATTTAGAATGATCCTCTGTCTTACTTTAAGACAAAGAAAGATTCCCTAAACAGCTTATCTAATGGTGGCCTATAGGGCTGTGTTACACGGACGACAAATAGCTTCTCCATTCAGATTTTCGTTGTACATTCTACATTCCAGGGTCCTTACTCTTCCATGGAAAAGTAGATATAAGTGATTGCCACCTCATATAAAGCTCTTGGGGTGGTCCGGGGGCAGCGACTCTGGGGAAAGCAGACAAACCTGGTTATACTTGGCAATGGACCTGACCCGACGTGCTGGTAGGTTATGAAGATGGAACTGGCAGCAGGAATCCAGAAGCACTGCTGGGATGCAGACTGGGGAACTGAACGGATGCTGCGTGCCATGAGCTGGTGTCAGCAGAGCCTCCAACCACAAGCATGAAACCCAACAGCGCTTCTCACTTCCTCCTGATGTGTCCCTGCTCACCTCACAAGCATCAGTTCAGACAGCCCTGTGCTTCCATTCAGCATATATTTATCGATGGCCTGCTACATTTTTTTTTTTTAAGTAATGTGGCTGTTTGGTTAATTTTAGTGCAGTTGTTTGAAACAGCTCAAATTGGAGCCGACTTAATCAGTCATCTAAGGTGCAGATGAAATGAACTCTTTTTTTAGCCTTGGCAGGCTGTTCGCAACATATGAAGAAGCCTTAGCTTCGTGCCAGTTGTGAGCAAACAGTTTTGGTTCTCGATCTGTAATATTCCAGAATTCGCAGGAGACAGCCAGGATGAGGCTCGGGGCTGATGCTCCCTTGTCACTCTGTCCTGCTGCACATCTCAGCCCGCTCTCCATCACAAGTACCATTCACTGGAGAGGAGGAGCCTGCTGTGGGGTCTGTTATGGTGTCTCATAGTAGGGGCTGCACTCAGTCTAATCTGCTTCTTAGAACTGAATGCCCTCATTGCTGCTTTTGTGGGTACAGTTCCAGGCAGTGTTTTTCAATATTCAAATAAATAATAAATATTTAAATGAATATTAAATATTCATATTAAATATTCTGCGGCTGAGATCACCAGTTAGTAAAGCTCCAATCTATGGAGTTATCTTAATAAGTGAGGCCCTTTACCACTGAGGCGAAAGAAAAGTGAAGCCTGTTAGCTGGTTTGAAGGGAAAAAAAAATATGAAATCTTCACCAACTTCTGACCAATATGCCTCAAAAACTCACAGATTTCATTGTTTTATTCCACTTGCAAACCCCGACTTATTCAAGCGTGTGACTGTTTCTGCTCCCTTGGGATTGTCATTTTAAGATTCTTCAGAGGAACAGGTGCAAAGTAATCCACTGAGCTTGGCTCGCTTCCCAATGGCCAAAGCCTCGTCTAGACTTGGAACACTTTCAGCTGCCATTTGCAGACATTTTTGCTCATTTCCACTTGAGCAAGGGTGGAATCCCAAGCCCGCGTCCCACGTTCACACCGAGCATCAGTCACGTGGGCGACTGCAGCCACAGTCACTCCAAAGTCATCCAGTTTTCATGGCTTGAGGGGCTCACAAAGCTCAGCCTCCAACACTCCCAAGATGGTCGCTCATATCGCAGAGTCACAGGGTACCAGGCAAATGCTTTCTCCTGCTGCAGGGAATTTCACCACAGCCCAAAGAAGAGGAGGAAGGCACCATCACATCCAGCAGCGGGAGCCAGCCACCTCCCTGCAGGGCTGGCGGGGAAGCATCAGCTCAAGAACCAGCAACTCTGCTTCTTACCCACCCCTTAGTCATTGTAAGGAGATGACCTGGTGGGAGAAGGGAAGGTGATCTCTTCTCCCCAAACTCTGGGCAGGAGGGGAGTCTTGCCTCTTCCTCTGTTTAAAGAGATGTAGCTGAACAAGGGGGCGGAGGCTTGAGAGAGACGGCAGGGCTGAGGGGGGCAGGAGGGAGCACCCTACACACCCACCGTTAGGCACAGATTTCCCTTGAAGGAACACGGAGGTCAGTAGCCTGACTCTGTGGCAGCCCTCCCCGGAGAGCGCCCCCTTCTGGACAAGGGACTGCCGCTCCCCTCCTGGAACCCAGTCCTGGTTACTCACACTCAGTTCAGACGCCATCTCCTCTTGGGGGCCTTTGCCCCCTGGATCTCCTGCTCCAGAGCATGAGTGTTCGTTCAACCCAGGGGAAAAGTGGAGCGTGGGAAAGGGCACCGTAGGTGTTCACTTTATTTCCACAGAGACAGTCCGCAACAGCCTCAGCTTTGAGGCCTAGGAAACAGAAATATTAGACCCTTGGGCTGCCTCCAGGATGTCTGGGAAGTGGGAGGTAGGGAGTGGCTAGGATAAAGGAAGTACTCACTGATATTTCAGTTAGACGGTTCAAATCATTTAAATCCTAAAGGAAGTGGAGAGGATTACTGAACAGTTGGTCGGTGCAGACACCCAGTCCCACCACCGGCAGGAGATGTGTTACATGCCGCTAAGGAATTCTCCTTCTCACAGAGAAACTGAAATCAGCTTTACCGGGGAAAACACTTCTTAAATCTTGTTATTTTGTTGAGACAAGTGAAACATTTAGTATTTTTTGTTTGACCCTTTAAGAACACTCTGAGGTTAAAATTTGCACTTTGAAGGTCAGGCCCAATCTTCCAGGGGCCACGGCTTTGTGCTACTGTCATTTTAGAGTCTGGTGTCAATTAAAAGGTCAAACAAGTCCCACCGAAAAAGACCTTTTCCATAGACATCATCATCTCTCAACCACATACATACAACTCCATGCACGCGTTGGTATTGTTTTCGTGTCGTATCACGGCCATCACATTGCTACTGCGTTTCCCAAATGCCAGTCACTTTTGTTGCATGGTTTCTACGGACAGCTTAAAATGGTTTGGATATCATTTAAGTTGTTTTGCCTGGGAGGCAGGAAGGCAAGACATGATCAGTATGCAGAAGTCGTGTGTGTGTGTGTGGAAGAGTTTTATGTATTATGTATTTATAGAAACAGATCTTGCGTGTATATGCAAATATAGAATTGAAAAGAATGCATACCAGCATGTTCCAATGCGAACCTTTTGGATGGACTTGGTGGTGTGGATCAGTATGATGTCTGCCTTACATAATGCCTGCTCTGTAGTAAAGCACATTTCAGTCTTTTTTATTATTATTATTCATTAATTTTTTCCCCCACATATTCCTTCGTGTGGACTAAAAAGTAATCATCAATGCTTGTTTAAAGAGCAGGAGGTACAACTGCATGAGAGAATTAGAAGAAATGAGACTAATGAGTGTGTCTACTTCAGTTTGTCAATAAATGGCCTCTTGGTCTAGACTTTCTTAATACACATTAATCCAAAATTTAGGTTCTGAGTGTGACAGTCCATCTGTTGGGTGAACTATTATTTTCATGTTGGCATTTAGATTTTATTTGTGATGCAAGGGAAGCCAAAAGAAGATGTGGATAGTACGCAGGTCACTAATTTATTTAAAATAAATTTAGAATTCCCCAGGTTCTTCAAAAGCATTATCAAGCCATTGCAGATGAATGGGGAAAAGGCTGACTATCATACTTCGTGTCTGTTAGCTGCATGACAGCCATGCGAGCATCTCTGTGCAATGCACACTACTCATCTGCCTGACATCTCCTGTTTAACAAGCTTGACTCTGTGGTGCATTCACTCTCAGTCAGAGGCCTGGCTAAATCCTCTCCTGCCCTGTGCTCCCTTGTTCCCCTCGTTCTGGTTTCTTTCTCTGCACAGCACAGATCGCCATCTGATGAAGGACTTGTGTTTGTTTTACTGTCTTTCTCTCCCCTGCATGCTCTCCGCTAGAGAGAGAGGATAATTTTGCCAGTTTTTAATTCTCAACATTGGCTGTACCTTGGAGTCACCCGGGGAACGTTCAGATCCCTGCTGTCTGCGGTCTCACGCTTTAGAGATTCTGACATAATTGGCTTGGGCTGAAGCCCTGGTATCAGGTACCAAGCCTCCCAAGCTCTAAAGAGCAGCCCAGGCTGAGAAGCAATAAAAGTGAGACAAACAGCAGTAGCAGTAAGAAAATCCCACGGAAGGTACCACACCAAGAGCGAACCCTGGTGTAAACCATGGACTTCGGGTGACTCGGATGCGTCAGCATAGGTTCATCAATTGCACCAAATGTACCATCTGGTGGGGATGGGGGTTGAGGGGGAGGCCGGGCACGTGCTGCGGGAAGAGAGTAAATGGGAAATTTCTTTTCCTTCCTCTTAATTTTGCTGTGAACCTAAAACCACTCTTTAAAAAACAAACAAACAAACAAACAAAAAGCAACTTCAATAATAAAAAAAAAGAAGAAAATAAATAAAAATTGGGAAAAAGAATTTAATTTGATGACAAGAAAAGTAACTATATATGGAAATATCACTAGGAAATGCTTAGTCAAGATAATATTAGGGCAATTCTTCTCATTTTAAGGACTTTTTATATGATACATGACAGCACACTTTAAAAGGGGGTACCTACTATGGGCCCGGACTTTTCTAAGCGTTTTACATTTGCTGTCTATGTAGCCAAAATCATACTTAAAGGAAAATGCATAGCTTTAGCTGTACATACTGGAGTAACTTTTCAGATCTCCTATGATTTCAGTGCGATCCCCTCCACTAATGTTGTTATCTGTTTTTCAAAATAGTTCAGACTCTTTCCATTCATTCTGTAAATGTTGAGTAAACCTCTGCTTTCTTCAGAGTACCTCTGGGGGCTGGGAATAAAGCACTGAACAAAGTAAAGTTCCTTCCTCATGGAAATTAATGAGAGACAGATACATACATACTTAGAAACAGAAGATGTTGGAGACGGGTAGGTACTTTCTATTAAGCAGGATAAGGGAAACAGGGAGTGCCAAGGGCAGGACCACGCTTAGGCTCAGGCAAGAGAGGCCCCAGGCCCTGACTTCGCAGGGCCTCCTCCCTCCAGCCACGCCCCTTCTGGAGGAGCTGGGAGTCTGTGGGCCAAGGGGCCATGCGCACTGGAGCCCACAGCACTTCCCCAACCATTAACTCCAGGGGGTCCAGGATCCTGGAATTTCCCACACGGGCCCCAGCCTTCCTAGACCAGAGTGTGCCATCACTGTGTGCACCTTTAGGCCCCAAAGGAGGTCACAGGTGGCTTTCGGGAAGGAGCCTGCAGGGAGCTGGGACATGCCGACTCGGGTGTTCACAGGCGTGTGCATGGAGCCCTGCTGGGCCTTTAAAATGCTTGGACATACGATGTGTGGGCCTCCGTTCCCACGCTTGCCCCAGCCCTGCACGTGCTGGGACGTAGCTGGCCGGGTGGATAAAAGGGTGGGGATTCCTAGTTTGTGTAGGAGGCCAAGGACCTGAAGTCCTTTGTTAAGGTGAACGAGTAGAGGGCTGGAGGATTGAAAGACCAGTCCATACAGGTAACAAAGCCAAGTGAGGAAATCAAATGTAAAGTAATACAGAGAAAAACAAATCAGCCCATCCAAACCCAACCCACATACACATTTGTGCGAACAAGAGCCACGTGAGAAATGGTTTCTGAAAATGTTCTTCGGAATCTGTATCGTGTCATCATCTGGTCAGCATTTTTTTTTTTTAAGTTGAAGCTTTAATTAATTAATTAATTAATTTTTGTTGAAGTCTAGTCTATTTACAATGTGTTTCTGGTGTACTGCGGAGTGACTCAGTTATACATATATACACATATCCTTTATCATATTCTTTTTCATTATAGATTATTAGAAGATATTGAATATACTTCCCTGTGCTGTATGGTAGGACCTTGTTTTTTTTATCTATTTTATATATAGTGGTTTGTATCTGCTAATCCTATATTCCTAATTTATCCTTCCCCTTTAGTAACCATAAATTTGTTTTCTATGTCTGTGAGTCTCTTTCTGTTTTGTAAATAAGTTCATTTGTATCACTTTTTCAGATTCCACATATAAGTGACTTACTTTACTTAATATGATCATCTTTAGGTCCATCCATGTTGCTGCAAATGGCATTATGTCATTTTTTATGGCTGAGTAGTATTCCATTGTATAAATATACCACAACTTCTTTATCTAATTATCTGTCGATGGACATTGAGGCTGCTTCCATGTCTTGGCTAGTTGGCCTTTTAAATGGAATCATAAAGCCACAGCCACCTCCACGTCCCCTGTGCCCTGAGAGAAATTCTGGCAGAGGCCTGGAATGGAAGGGCTGAGCGCGTGGTGAGGTCAGCAGCTATGTATGGTAGATGGCTTTACTACGCTGAACTATAACCAGGCAGTGTAAATGCCAGCAAGCCAGGCTGGCAGCAAAAGGAGGACTGAACTGAACTCCATAATCTCAGTGCAGAAGTGACATTAGCATCTCTGCCCTTTAGTGAGAAGCACATGGTTCCTTATAAGACAAAGATACCTCCAGCAAAATGGTTTGAGCAAATACATTTACTTGTTTAAAAAGTATACCAGTTAATTATGCTGCATGATTACAATTATGTAAAAGAAGCTGTGCAAATGTATCTTGTCATTGCTTTGTATGGTGACCGAAGGTAACTGGATTCAGTGGTGGTTACTCCGCACTATGTAAAAGTATTGAACCCCTATGTTGTACACCTGACATGGATGCAATACTGTAAGTCTACAATTATTCAATTTAGAAGAAAGACTTATAAAAAGGAATGAAAACTGATACAAGTAAAACAATAATGCCTGCCCTGGGTTGTTAAGGTCAATTTTTTCTGCGGTTCTAATTTTCTCAATTGCATACTTACTAGCTTCATAGATGAAAAGAGAGACAAAATGAGTTTTGTTAAATCAAAGCTTAATAACTTTGAAGACAATCGATTAAATTATTAGGTCTTTCGAGCCTGGTAAGATGGATAAGTAGGAACCAAATATATTTAAAGCAATAGCTGTCATATATTGTTTGTGATCAATCGCCGTGGTCGAGCACACCCTCCTGATGCTGCCCGGGAAGCCCTCACCAGAGCCACGGGGGCTGCCCTCCAGTCCACCCTCACGGCTTAGCCAAGTTTCCCAAAGCAGACCTCAGGCTAGAGGGCGTCACCCCAATCCCCTGCTGCTCCCTAGGCAGCATCTTCCTTGTGTGAGCTCAGGCCAGCAGCCAGACCACCCCTTCCTTCTGCTGAGTTTCTTTCGGGCCCCTGTTGTCCTCTTTGGTCAGCTTTATACATTAGGGTTTTCAAGGTCAGCATTGCAGGAATCAAATTTCCTCAAGCCCTTCTAACTGCAGTGAGACGATGTGGCCATGAGGTGGATAAAGATGCCTTGAGGTTCAAAGGCATTCTAGAGTAGAGTCACGAGCATGTGGTCAGCGCTTTAGTTTTGTTACCACAGACAATGTTGAAAAGAATCAGTTTCTGACATTTAAAAATTAGAATATTTCACATGACAAGTTTAATTTCCTATTTGTCTTGAAATTAGGATCTAGCAATTAGAATCTCTCTCCACATACTAGGCCTGAATTCCTGTTCAGCATCAGATAATGAAGAGAGTGTTCCTTGATACCCCGCGATCATAACACATTTGAAAATGTAGGTCCTGACACGGTATAGCAGTGTCCGGGGATAAGGTAGCTCACACGTGACCCAGGTGCGCTTAACGGACTTTAAGAAGATTATCCTAAAAGCAAAGGGTAAACTTACAACTCCCATTGAGGACTCACAGACTCCCGAAAAGGCATTTCAAACTCCTGCCCGCATTGGAGAAACACACTCTGATGATGCCCTTACCTGTTCATCTGGCAAACTCCAGATCCCTCGGGACCTTGTCAAACACCGTGTCCTGTGCCCAAACTTCGCCAGCGTCTTCAGGCCAAATTCCACGTATTTCCCATTACACTTAATAGGTGTTAGCCTTTTTCTGTCGTCATCATTCATTTCTCTCCGCAACAGGGCCGTGAGCAATCTGCAAGAGAAAAAAGATGATAATTTCTAGTGTATTCCTGGCCTCTGAGCCATAATTCCTGATTAATGCTTATTTAATAGTGTGTCATTACTCAGGTCTCACATTAAATATCATTTTTCTAAAGACAGCTTTTCTGACTCAACCAACTCTACCAGAACCCTGGTTGTGCCTCTTAAAAGATGATGAACCCTGCACTTGGGCTCACGCATGCTTGTACATCACGTGGGTTCTCCCAGGATTCCACCCCTCGGGCCAGAGAAGCACCAAGGTGGGAAGGGAGAACCGTGTGGCCTGGACATTGTCTATTAAAAAAAAAGACCATGTATTTATCTTCCTCTTAAAGATCAACAGTATATGCAAGAGCATTTTAAAAGCTCTGAGAAGTCCTTTTCCGAAAAGAAAAAAAAAATCAACAAAAACCCCAGTACCTTCTCTTTGCTAAACATACATGTGTCTGACTGGTGACGTTCTCCTTTAATTGGCTCTCACAGCAATTTTAACATCCTTTGGAAGAAAGGTACTACAGAATGGACTTTGGGAGACACTGGATTTTACATAAATTAAAAGTTGCTGATTCTAGGGAGGAAAAAAGGTGAGATCTTCTTGGTGCTGCAGAGAACTCCCAGTCACAGCAAAGCCAAAGATGGTCAGGTGACTGCTCGCTGAGGATGCTCAAGTCTGATCTTCTACCCAAAGAAGTTGTTTTTAATAAAATCACTTCTAACTTCAAAGTGGTGTGACAATTAGGAAATGGACCCTGATGTGAAGCTCTTGGTGGCGAACTCAATTATTGTCTCCAGGCAGAAACTGGCAAAACATCAGGGCAGGTGCAGGGCGGGGCAGGCGTGGGTGGTGGGGAGGAGGTGGGGCACGTGCCTGGCTGGGGGATGCAGCCACCGCTCAGAGGCAGCTGCTGTCCCCACGTGGACACACAAACCCAGTCGGGCTCGATCCTACGACTGTTCATGAAAAGCCAAACCATACACTCCCACGGAAATTCCTTTATTTTAAAATATCAGCTCAATAAAATAAAAAATAGAAACACTGTACGGCCAGACAAAACACTTCAGCAGGCCGAATTCGGTCCACAGGGCAGAAGTTCTGAGTCCTCTGGTGTTCGGGAATGAGTACCTCTACCCTAAATGTCTAAGATGGAGAAGGTTCTGGAATTCCTATGCCCCACTGTCATTCCTTTGCCTCCATCCTGATTAACCAGTCACCTCCTGCTGGGTCTGTCTTCTGAGCGGCTTGGGATCCGCTTTGCTGGAAATACGTAAAAAAAGAGGGAAGATGCATTGACTGAGGACAGGAAGGACCACCTATGTAGAAAGAGCATGGAGTTCAGAATAAGGAAACCGTAACATCTGTTTTTTGCTCATTATATTCTCTCCAGCTGTTTTCCACATAGCAAGGGGTCACCGTGTTCCCTGTGAGAACTCTGTCCAGCTTTCAGAACATAATTTTAATAAATCCCTCTGTTGAGAAATAACTCGTGCAATTGAAAGCTCTTTTAAGACAACACAGAGTTGATCCCAATGTGCTTAAACACAAGACACTGCGGTTTCCAGATTTTATGATTGCAGGATTTCTTTAAAAAAAAAAAAAAGAGCAGAAATAAGAAGTGGTTGCTAAAACTTTACAAAAAAGCATCACAGTCACACTTCTTCTTTCGGCTTCTGTAAATCTTCCATAACGATGTAGCTCTTGACCGTGGTGAGGTCAAGGAGAAATATTTTAATAAAATCAAAGCCCAGACAGGTAGGTGGTTGGTGAAAAGGGAGAGTGTGGCGGGCAAGCCTAGAACAGGACCATTGCTTATACGGGGCAGTCAGTGGAAGGGACGTCTTAGACTTTTTCAAGGTAGCTTGACAACGCAACTGATGAGAAAGATGAGAAACTAATCTTGTTTCAGTCTTGTTTCATTCCAGAGTTAGTGGGTCATTCATGCAAGCCGCTGATCACCCCTGGGACAACAGGCTTTCTTGAGCACTGATCATATACCAGGCACCATGCTGGGTACAGAGATAAAAAATGGACACGAGGACCCAGTCCTCCAGGATCTCATAGGCCAGGGAGGAGAAAACCACATATTTATGATGTAGGAAGTGCCACGAGACACAGCTATACCCATGGCATTGTAGGAACGTGGGAGAAGGCACTTAGTCCGGGAGGCGGGTGGCGAAGGGGGAGGCAGGCAGGTCAGGGAAGGGGGCTCTGAGAAGACACACTATCAAAACTTGTTAGCAAAGAAAGTGATGCAGTTTTCACTCCGTGTGGCCACATGAGCCAGTAGCTAACTGTTAATAAGCCAAACACAGCCAGGAAAGCAAGATCTCTGAATAACAGGCACCCACACTTTAGAAGGTGGACTTTTCAATGGTGCCGCCCCAAATGAGAGCTGGTCCTCAGCTTTAATGTGTCTACTGCTTTCATTATGTGACACGGAAAAGCAGCCCTCGGTGACTTTCTGCTTACAGTCTTGGGGGAACTGTGCTCCGTGTTTTGAAAACCGCGTCATACTTTCAGAAGTGCCTGCCGTGAATATGTTTTCTCCTTTACAAGTGTGTCTTATCCAAAACAGTCCTGTCACCTTTAAGATGTCACAACAGAACATGTGGTTTGCAAGTGTCCACTTACGTCAAGAACCTCTTAACTAGACTGAGCACAGCCCGAGCACAGCTGGCATTTCTAGACGCTGTGGGGATCGGCTGCACGAACTCGCTGAGCTAGCTGCAGGCGCCATGGAAGGTTTTTACCTCATTGCTCGACCTCATGTTTATTTTCCAAAAGTAAGAGTTTGCTGGAAACTTTGAATACATCTGAGCTGGTCGGCTGAATTTATGTTAGTCAGTGCTTCCTGCTTAAAATCTCTGTGTTTGCAAATGATCTTACTTACAAAACAGAAAGAGACTCACAGACATAGAAAACAAACTTGTGGTTAGCAAAGGGGGAAGGGGTGGAGAGGGAAAAATCAGGAGTTTGGGGTTAGCAGATACATACTACTATGTATAAAATAGATAAGCAAAAGGTCCAACTGGATAGCACAGGGAACTATAATCTTGTAATAACCTATAATGAAAAAGAATATAAAAAAATAATAAAAAAAGAAAAAAGAATCTATGTATGTATAACTGAATCACTATGTTATACAGCAGAAAATAACACAGCATTGTAAACCAACTGCATCTTTAAAAAAAAGCCTATATGTTTGAATAACAAAACATCTCCCTTTGTTTCACCTTGAAAGGCAACTCGAGTCTATTATCTGGAAATTCCTGGCATGTGGCCTCTGCTGGCTCTGCCAGTCCCATTTATTTGCAGTCACCAGCTGGCAGATTCCTACTCCCACAATAAAGATGGAAACAGCACTGCTGCTCCCTGTACCCTCCCCCGCCTCCACCGAGCCCATCCTACTCAGGGAAGACAAGTGGATTAACACTGGTGTGACCCAGAGGTCGGCTGAGGTCTCCAAGCCTTTTGGCTAGTTAAATAAAATTGGCTTGACCACTGTAAGTCACAGCCTCGGGGAAGCTCCTTCGGTGCCCTGACCTGCAATTCAGGGACTTGCCCTCTGACTCCAGGGGACCCTCCGCTGGACTGCCCATCACAGCCCATGCTCAAAGCTCTCCTGTCATCTCCTCTGGGGGCCGACGTGGCTGGCTCTTCACTGATTTCCACTCAAAACACCCACCCAGGGCATGGATATAGAGCAGACTTTATTGAAACTTTCGTGCCACAGAGGGTGATCACCCTGCAGAGTGCAAACTGCTGAAAACAGACCATGAAGGGATCGCAAACACTGCACTGGGCTCCATCAAAACCAGTAAAGGGAGAAAGTCTGCTATAGAGACAGCAGTCAGTCTTTTGTAATCTAATCACAGAAATCGTGTTACCTAGCCAGCTCCGTTTGCCCGACACACAGTAAGCCAAACACCAAGACGGTGAGTCTTGCAGAGAAAGAGTCTGTTCACAAGGCAGCCAAGTGAGGGACAGGAGAACAAATCTCAGATCCACCCCCTGAAGGCGAGGGGCCCAGGGTATTAACGGGATAAAGCTGAGGTGTGAGGATCGCGGGCAGAGGTGATTGGAAACACGGAAACGGTGAGGTAATCCTCATTCTGCACAGGAGCAACTAAGCTACCTGCTTCTCCACGGAGTGCGTGCTCAGATAATAGTGGTGTTAGCATGATCAGAGGGTGGAGTTTTGTGCCCTCTGACCCCAAAAGGTCACTGAAAGGGCACTCACACATGCCCAGTTGGAGGGTTGGTGGACCCAACCGGTCTTAACCAGCTTGAGCTCCAACTGGACACAGTTGACTGCAAGCTCCTGAAAAACAACTTGGGCAAAAATCTTACGTTTAGGCTACGTGATGCTTGGAGGCTAAGCGAGTTTTTGTAAGAACATTCAGAGCAAGCTTGGCCACTGCCGGTAGCTCACAGTTATAGCTTAATGAATCTGGTGGCTCCCCTGGGTTTCAGTCACATCCCCTCAGCTCTGAGGTATCCTATTGCTTAGCACAGGTTACTGGAAGTTAGGAGATCGCGTAAGGCTGTGAATCCCAGGAGACAGCGATCATGTGGGTGCATCTTAGATGCTCTCTCCAGCACTAGTGCCTGATACGGAATTCCGACGGACACATGCTGGCTTTTAGTACTTGGGGCACCTGTAGCCCAGCGAGGAGCTGCTGATCTGCGACATGGAAACTGAAGGCACTGCGGGAGCACCGAGGCTGGCTGAAGGCCCCAGCAAGGACTTCCCGAGTAAGTGATAGTAAAGCCACGATGCAAAGGACGAGTTGCTGCGGGCAACGACCACTTGGGTAGTTGGAGCAGTGACTCTGAAGACCTAGGGCAGGAGGGTGAGTGTGGTGTGCTCGAGGCCCTTGGAGAGGGTGAGGACTAGTTTTGCATGAAGAGGTCACAGAGACAGGCAGGGGCCAGGTGGCTGAAAGGCACTGAAAGCCAGAGGAGGACGTGGGGCTGTATCCTGAGGAAATGGAAAGCTGGCGAATTTTCTGCAGGGGAGTCACATGATTAGACGAGAAGATCACTTTGGCTACACTGTGCAGGGAAGGGACTGGAGGGAAACAAGAGTGGATACAGGAAGGCCACTGAGGGGTCCAGGTGAGAGGTGATGATGGCTTGGACCACAAGGCAGCAGGGGGAGAGAAACTACGGACGTGTAGTAACAGGACATGGTGATCGATCAGGGTGGAGATGGGGGTGTGGGGTGATGAGGAAGAGGTAAACGATGACCTTAAATTTGCCATTTGAGGAACCTGATCAGGAGGAGTGGCTTGTTACTACCAAAGAGAATGTAGTAGAAGGAACCTATTTGGAGGGAAGGATGACTTTCATCTTGGAAATAATGAGTTTAAAGAGCCTGTGAGACATCTAAGAATGCCTGAGCTCATCCTCCAGATGCAGTTTTGAGGATGGAAGAGAGTCTAGGACGGTTCTGAAGCACCTTCGTCTTCAAGAACTGGATAGAAGACCTTCTACTTGGAAAGGAGAAACAGCCAGAGTTATTGGAGAAAAACAAACCAATGGGAAAAGGGCATTTTTAGTAGCAGCCATTGGTCAACCGTGTGGAATAATTCTGAAAGGTCAACCCCTGGCAAATGTCCAAAAACCCAGTGACTCAGGATTATTTGTGGCCTTGGCAAAAGCCCTTTGGTAGGAGAGTGAACAGGGAAGCCTGGCTGGATTTAGTCAAGGGGAAAATGGAAAGAAACAAGATAGAGGCAGCAGGTGTAGACATACAATACATTTGAGAAGTCTGCCCATGAAGAAGTGGAGAGAAATGTGACATTAATTGTGGAGGGTGGGGGGAATACAGACTAAATGGAAAGTTTTGTTCATTGTATTTTTTTTAAATAGAAGAGTTTGTGCCCCATTAAGTGGTGGTGGAAATTGGCTGGCAGATGTGGATGGGCTGGGTATAGGGTGGGGAGAACTGAGCAAGGTTCCCGAACAGGTGCCTGTGTCTTTAAGCCAAAACTGGGCTCAGAAGGAGGGCTGTTCCCTTTTAATGAGGCAAAGAAGGAAAGGTTGGAGACTTCCAGTGATTTGAAGGTTTGGTACCGGAACACTGAGTGAGTTCTGATGGAATGACTTCCATTGTATTTTAACCAAATCCTGTCCCTTCAGAGACACATCCTTGCTACTCAAAGTGTGGTCCCTGGACCAGCAGCATCAGCATTACCCGTGAGCTCGTTAGAAAGGCAGGATCTCGGGCCCCAAGCCAGACATGCCTTCTCGGAATCAATATCCAACAAGGCCCCCAGGTAATTCCTGTACACATGAAAGTTTGAGAAGCAGCATTCTAAGTGACTTCCGACTGGTAGTAAGGATTGAGGACTCGCTAAATTATCAGCGCTATCATCGACAGCAGACAGATACGCTTTGGGGACCATGGGTTCTTGTCCGACGGTTCTTTCAGCTGTAAACGCTTTTTTAAAGGACACCTGTTTTGGCTGTTTGGCGAATTGCTGTGAGAGATAATAGCTAGACTAAGTATAAAGCAAAATGCCACAGTAGTTTTCACCTTTCTATTTTACTGTGTTGCCAGTATTACTTTTTTATTCAACAAATGGTTACCGAGTACCTACTCTGTGTGAGGCGTTGTCTTGGTTCTGGGGTTGCAGGAATTAACAAGAAAAACTCCCTGCCCTCAGGACATCATATCCATCCTCATTTAGCTCAGCTTCGTGGTCTGCCATTATAACACTCCCTGGCACAGACTCTCAACTCTCTTGTCCTCTGATTTCATCTTACTCATTCAATATTTATTCATTTATTCACTTATTCAGTTAATAAACAACTATTCATCATCCACTATGTGCCAGGCACTGTTTTAGGCACTTGAAACACATCAGTGGTCAAAACAGATCAAGATCCCTGCCCCCATGGAGCGTGCTGTTGAGCTGGTCTGTGGCAGAGGGTCAGGGGGAGGTTGGTGAAGGAGTGACAGGCACTGACAATGGAAACAAGTTACCCACCTTGCAAAACCCCTTCTCCAAGTTAAATCCAGCTCTCTGGTTTCTCTGCAGCTGAACTTGGCTTAAGAAAAACATACAAGCAGGCTGACTGGTCTCAGACCAACAGTCATGGTCACTGACCCCACCTGGGCCTTCTATCCTGCCGGGCAATCCTAGCCTGTGTTCTCCCTGACTCTTCTAGACAACCTGAAGAGATGCCTTCTCTTCACTCCTCAAACCACCCACACCCTCTACTCCACCCCAGTCTTTGCTGACAACTCACCTAATATTTTCAGTCAATTTCTAAAACTAAATTCTGCAAAGGTTATGCTCCCTGAATGCCAGAGCATTCTCTCTAAAATGCCAGTCTCATCAGGGCCATCTTGGTGGTAAAATAAACTTCAGGGTGTAGACCCCCATTGCTTTAAGGATAAAGATCAAATTCTTAATATTCAGTACAGCCTCCTGTCCAGGCTCCTTTTCCACCCATGTTCCACGCCCGCTATTTCCAGCAGAGCAACCACAGCAGCAGTCAAATCCTTACATACGTAGCCACGTTGTAAATGCTTGGGGCTTTAGGGGGAGGGAAATTTGACAATATTTTTTTAATTGAAGTAGAGCCGACTTAAAATGTTCTGTTAGTTTCCGGTGTACAGCATAGAGATTCAGTGATACACACACATATATATATTCCTTTTCCTATTCCTTTTCATCATAGGTTACTATAAGATATTGAATATAGTTCCCTGTGCTATAGAGTAGGACTTTGCTGTTTATCTATTTAATATATAGTAGTTAGTGTCTGCAAATCCCGAACTCCCATTTTATCCCTTCCCACCCTCTCCCTGCCCCAGTAACCATAAGCTTGTTTTCTGCATCTGTGAGTCTGTTTCTGTTTTGTAAATAAGTTCATTTGTGTCTTTTTTTTTTTTTAGATTCTGCATATGAGTGATATCATATGGTTTTTTTTTCTCTTTCTGGCTCACTTCACTTTGTATGATAATCTCTAGGTCCATCCATGTTGCTGCAAATGGCATTATTTTATTCTTTTTTATGGCTGAGTAGTATTTCATTGTATAAATATACCACATCATTTTCATCCAGTCATCTGTCGATGGACATTTAGGCTGTTTCCATGTCTTGGCTATTGTAAATAGTGCTGCTGTGAACACTGGGGTGCAGGTGTCTTTTTGAAGTAGGGTTCCTTCTGGATACATGCCCAGGAGTGGGATTGCTGGGTCATATGGTAACTCCATTTTTAATTTTGTAAGGAATCTCCATACTGCTTTCCATAATGGCTGCACCAAACTACATTCCCACCAACAGTGTAGGAGGGCAAAGGAAATTATAAACAAAACGAAAAGACAATGTATGGAATGGGAGAAAATATTTGTAAACAATGCAACCGACTAGAGCTTAATTTCCAGGATACACAAACAGCTCATACAACTCAATAACAACAACAACAAAAAAACCCAAACAGCCCAATCAAAAAATGGGCAGAAGGCCTAAACAAACAGTTCCCTAATGAAGACATACAAACAGCCAATATGTACATGAAAAAATGCTCAGTATTGCCAATTATCAGAGAAATGCAAATCAAAACTGCAATGAGGTATCACCTCACACTGGTCAGAATGGCCGTCATTAAAAAGTCCACAAATGATAAATGCTATAAATGTTTTTTCATTGAAGTGTCTCTTAGGTTTTTCTATTTCTGCCACTTACTCTTCCACTTAGATTCCTACCTCTACCTCAAATAATAGTCTATTGAAAGGATTATCTCAGTGTTGTTCTCATAGAACTGAAATGAATAGTCTTGAACCCTTGAAGATAATAGTATTGGGTCAATATTGACACCTACCTCTTGAAGGCCCTTTCCCTCTCATACTATCATTATCATAAATAATAATAGATGGCTGATTTTTTTTAATCACAGTAAGAACAGAGTTGAATGCTCTGGCCCTTTGTTGGAGTCAAGGAGGTAGACACAAGAAGAATCACTTGGGAGGGAGTGGTCCTCCATCAGCTTTATGTAAACTATAGACTAAAGAGTTTCCTTTGATTTACTTCTGACACACTCTGGGCTGGAGATCTATGGGTGGAAGTAAATTTAAGACATCAAAATAATCCCACTCCTGGGCATATATCCAGAGGGAATGCTAATTTACAAAGATACATGCACCCCAGTGTTCATACCAGCAATATTTACAATAGCCAAGACATGGAAGCAACCTAAATGTCCATCAACAGATGACTGGATAAAGAAGCTGTGGTATATTTATACAATGGAATACTACTCAGCCATAAAAAAGAATAAAATAATGCCATTTGCAACAACATGGATGGACCTAGAGATCATCATTCTAAGTGAAGTAAGCCAGAAAAAGAAAGGAAAATACCATATGATATCACTCATGTGTGGAATCAAAAAAAAAAAAGAAAAGAAAAAGGACACTATGAACTCATCTACAAAACAGAAACAGACTCGCAGACATAGTAAACAATCTTATGGTTACTGGGGAAAGGGAGTGGGAAGGGATAAATTTGGGAGTTTGAGATTTACAAATGTTAGCCACTATATATAAAAATAGATTTTTAAAAAGTTTCTTCTGTAGAGCACAGGGAACTATGTTCAATATCTTGGAATAACCTTTAATGAAAAAAATTATGAAAATGACTATATGTATGAATATGCATGACTGGGACATTGTGCTGTACGCCAGAAATTGACACATTGTAATTGACTGTACTTCAATTTAAAAAAAAAACAAAATAGATTTCCCTACAAGGAAGCTGACTGGAATTGAAACAGCAGTGGTCACTAAGATGCTATCCAATGAGTTGACCAGGGTCAGGAGAACTAGAGGCAAATATATGTAGAATCACAGAGTCTTAGGGTTGGAAAGATCCCAGAGACTTTCCGGGGGAGGAGAGTCCCTTCTGCGTTGCCCCAGTGCTGTACCTTTCTTGACTTCCATGCTTCTAATCACAGGGCACTGGTTCCTTCCCGCCACTAGAACCCATTTGTTATCAAACTGCTCCTTCCTTATTTTTAATTTATTTCCCTGGAAGTCCTACCCATTGGGCTTAATTTATGACATCTTAAGCCACAAAATTTTTAATTGAGTCCCCTTGCTGCACGACAGCCCCCCAGACCCTTGCACCCAGCAGTGTCACCCCTCCCGAGTCCTCTCTTAGCCCTACTTTTCTGCCGATGATCCCAGCAAACACAGCTTCCTTCCAGCCACCTCCTTCAGGAGACAGAATAATTTCTCAGTGTGCCCGGGCAGCAAAGCAACGCTGAACGCATGATCTGACTAACGAAGAATAATTAGAACATTTCTTTTCCGTGATCTGTTTTTCTATGATTGCAGCCTAATATCAGGTTAACGTTTTTAGCAGCCGTTTCACCCTCCTGGTGCCTATTTAAAGCTCGTGGTCAATTACCACCCTCTACATTGGGTATTGCCAGAGTATTTCCCCGAGCTGCATGTATGCCGGTGTGTTGAGCTCAGACCTCCTGGCGGATCACCGGATAAAAAGGCCTGGTGGTGAACCTCACTCTGCTGAACTCTGCGATGAGTCCAGTGATGCGGGAGCCATGTGGCAGCCACCCTGTGCTCCTCGTCTAAAGAGCTGTCTATTTATAAACCCAGTCTTCTCAAAGGACCTCAGGTGATCAGGCTATGTACCTTTCTAGAAGCTCATTTTCATCCACAACCTTCCCTTCCTTTTACCAAGTACTCACACTCTAATACCGCCTTCCAGCAATCAAATGCCCACCTAATTCATTTCCCTTTCTCACCCCCAGGTTGATTGAGCTCTTGGCTTTTTTTTTTTTTTTTTTTGATTTTTAATAGCTGAGCAGGTTAAGAAACCTAAGCCCTCTCCACTGCCCAGAGCTCCGCCCTCTGTCCCGGGGTGGCCTGGAGCTGAAGGCCAGAGAGGAAGAGGAGGGCTCTCACTGCTGTCGGGCAGGCGTGGTAGCCAGTGGGGCGGCAAAGGGTGACTCTAAAAATTGCTGCTGCTGCTGTGCCTTGTCAGGTGGCTGCTGGTGGCTCCCCAGCGGATTTTTCCCTCTCCACACCACACCCCCTCTCTCCACAGATTGCTTCTCAAAAGGAGTCTGCTGCTGAATCTTCATCATCACAAGTCGGGGACGCCACTCACACAGGAGGGTAAGGAGCTGGGGCCACAGTCTCCAATCCTGGTCTCGCAGATCCCGGGGTGTGTACGGGGTGGCATGTAGGGGAGAGGGTGGGGTGTCTGCGTGTTTGCGGTCGTGGATTCATTTCATCGAGGGAGGTCTACGGGGGGTCAGATCCTCCTGCCCCCGTCCTGAAGTTGAGAGCCAGAAAACATTTTCTTGAAATCTAAGGAATGTGTTAGATTAAGAAAATGTCATTATAATAAGCATGCATGATAAAGCTGCTTTATAAAAGCATTAAAAAGTATTTTAAAAGCAATAAAAAAATTTATTTGTAATTTCTAACAATAATTTTAAGTCTCTGAGCCTAATGTAGGTTTTTCTTCCTCTACTTTATAGAGAAGTGGGGGGAAATCAAATTCTTTGGTTTTGTCCATAAAGTTTAGAATTCTGTCTCCATTTTTATCTGGAATCATCAGGGACATTTAGTATCTGAGAAGGTTAGAAAAATGTAATCAGTTTTATTGAGACTGGTACAAATAAATTAGGCAACTCTTGGAATTCCCAGAAATATAACCTATTGCCAGGATAGAAATCCTCCTGCAAAAAAAGAACAACTTTGAATTGAACTGTAAAACAAGTTTTTGTTCCAAATGTGCACATATGGCCATACTGACATGTTTTATGCTAGAAATCATTTTGGAAATGAAACAGTAAAGTGGAAACCGCCACCCACCCCCCCACCCCCCTTAAGTTGGACTTCACTTAAAATGGCAAGCGGCAGGGGCTGGGCTGTTTCTATTCCGGGAGGAAGGCTGACGACCGGGACACATGCAGTGGCTGGAATGTGGCAGGGATAGGGAGCGGGCCCAGCTGACGCCCCTTTGGCAAGAAGATGTTCTGGGATCCCAGCTGGTTCTGGCCTAAGAGTGACAGTGACACTTTGGCACACATGGCTTCTTAGCTTGCCCTGGGTAGAGTCTCTCCCAGGAGGCCAGGGTGGAAGGGAGCAGGAAAGAGAGGGCTCCTAAATATAAAGTGGCAAAGCTTCTCTGCGAGCGGGTCTAGGACTTTCCAGCTGAAATCTGTTTCAGGCCAGGAGGGACTTGAGTGTGAGCCTGTCTCGCAGACTTGCCCACCCACAGAAGAGGTAGCGTTACGTTCCCATGTCTTGGTTCTGGGTCTATCTGAGGTTATGGACCTTTCTGTGAACCCCTGAAAGCTCTGGGCCCACTTTCCAGAAAAAATACACATAAACACATATGCACAACATGTCTTCATAAGATTCCAGAAATTTTCATGGAATTCATGGACTTGCCTGAAGCCCAACCCAGAAAAGGGTTGCCAGATAACATACAGGACACCTAGGTACATTGAATTTCAGATAAACCACAAACCAGGTTTTAGTATAAGTATGTCCCAAATACTATCCGGGATATACTTAAATATTGACATATGACTCGTGGATTTTCTGAAGTTCAAAGTGATCTAGAGATCTTTTATTTTTTATTTGCTAATTTTGGCAACTCAGACCCAATGCACGACTCCCAGGGGAAGACTCTCTGTCTCTGTTGGCTTTTCGTATCTGATTGTGATTTGATTCTAGGGTTCTAAAGGGCCATATTGAGGGGAGAAGCGAGACAGACCAGATTTTGACAATTCTGACAGCAAAAGCCGTCTGTTTATTCTGAACTCTTTGAAAATTTTAGGACTGAAAGGTACATATCTCCTCATCTGACAGATGATTAAGCTGAAATCGTAAAAGGTCAAATTTTTGCCACAGGTCCCTGAGATGGGGAGAGCAAAATGAACACCAAAACCTAATTTTTAGTTCTGTGACAGCCAAAGAGACATGCGTCTTACAAACTAGATTTCCAGCCTCACCTCCCACAACCTTAACATACACACCCAAAAGGCTAGGAAGGAGAAAGCTATTTTACTAAAATTTGCAACAAAACCAAAAAACATTTTAGCCCTGGGTCCTCACGTCCTGTATCTAGGTCTGGAGGACAGAAGCTGGCTTCATGTATAGAGTTTGCACGCTTTACAGAGAACGGGCTTCTAGCCAAGTTGAGCCCTAAGAAATTGATAATATTTGTCTTTTTATATTCAACCTAACACTTAAAAGGAAGTGTCCGAGTCTCTGATCACCCAACTCACGCAAGACTTCCTGGAACCTATTTCTACTTGGGGCTGACCCAAACCATTGGCGTTCCATAGCCTTCTTACCCCTAAGAGAATAAAGAAGCCAGCCCACAGGCCCTGATTGTCCCCAAACAAATGTGTCTTATATTTAAAAGGGCAGGTCTTTTATTTCACCGTTTGGAGCTATAAAGAACCCTTTCGTGTGCTCCGGATCCAAACTTCGATTTTATCCACTTGATTGCACCTCAGTCGGTCTCCATCTAATGCTGGGAGGAGCTAACTTTTTCACCTGCTACAGATTTTAACCTGCCCTGGATTTAAGGGCAAGATGGGAGCGCAGGGTTCAATCTGCGTGTGAATCTTTGCTCAACTACATGTTGCCTGTGCACTGTGTGACCCTGGATGCATTTTTTAAATATCCTGTTCACTGTAAAATGAACATAATGTTATCTGCCTTTTAGGATTTCCATGATGCTTAAATTAAAAAAAAATAAGATCGTGCTGGGTTCAGCACACAGTAAGGGCTCAATTAATACATAATAATGAATACTTACTATCTGAGGTAGAAATGGAGGTAATTATTTATATTTAATACATAGTCCAGTTTCATGCTTGGTGATTTATATTTAGGAATTAATCATTAACATACTTAAATCTGAGTTGGGTTTCAGGCAAGTCCCTGAATTTCATACAAAAGATGATGAAAAATGTGCAGCTCCCATAACGGCCCAGGTGTGGAATACATGACACGAACACCCTAGAAATGACACCAGAGCCAAGATCGCTGGTGGGCAGGGGAGGAGAGGGTGGATTGCACCCCTGGTGTCCCTCTGCCCAGTTTCTGATGGGCAGCTCTTCCAGGGGACCCGAGAGGCTGCCGGGGCGATGGCGGACAGAGCAGAGCGGGAAGAGGGCTGTGGGGTCCACGAGCAGAGAAGGAGAATTCTCTGGGCTCCCTCCGCAGAACAAAGGGATAGCTCCAGCAGCACAGGGAGCCTTCTACAAGCTTCTGCCCCTGTGCTCTCTCCTCTTTTACTCAAAAAGGGAAGGGACAGGGCTCTGGCAGTGCCCCCAAATAGCTGCTCATCCCATTACACACGCGCAGCTGCCGTGGCTCGATCTGCTCCGTCCAGCGCGTCCTGGCACTAGGGGTCCCGGGCACCTCTACAGGTCTCCTCTCTGATCCCACGGGGAGCAACTCATTAGAGCCCTCTGGGTAGGGAGGAGGGATCAAGCCCTTCCTGCTTCAGGAAAAATGGAGAAACAGTCTTGAAACTGTTGGAGGCAGCTCAGCAAGGCTGGTGTCCTCACCACGCAGACCTCGACCGCAGTCAAAGCCCTCCCTGGGGTGTGGGAACCATGGTGACTGCCCAGCTGCCAAGCCCAGGGAGGCCCGGAGCCGCTGGCCCCAAGGCACTCACTCATCAGAAAAAGAGAAAAGCTTTTAAAATAGCAACAATAAGTAAAACCCTCATCCAACTTTGAGTTGATAATACTGAATCAATAAGAATGGAACGCTTTCAAAATTGATCACTGAACACCTAGGTTATACTCCGGATGGCAGAGGACCGTACACATGCAACTCACCGTTGTAACCTCTGCCTCTTCCTCACAGCCACGCTCTGACAGCACCGTGACCATCTTTCGGGATCATTTACAGTACGAGCCCGGGATGCAGAGCGAACATATGTACAACTGTAAAAATTACGTATCTTATAACTGAAAACACAGTGAGAGTTCCTGTGCACATTGCTTTGACAACCTTTTCACACGTGACCTCAGGACTGAGGAAATATTTCCGTTTCTGTGAATATTCCATTTCTTCCTAATCGCCCTCCACAAGCCCCCAGCATCAGCCTGGCGGCCCAGCCCCATAACCAGATGAGTGAATGGAAATGAAATAAACTGCTCCCCCTTCCCTCTCATGCATGCACTCCTGAGGCTGCCCTCTGGTAACTTCTTTTCTTTAAGGCTGCCTTTGCTTTGATTGTAGAAAAATGCTGGTGGGTCACGCACGTGGCACGCTGAGTGAGTGTGAGTGTGTGTGTGAGTGTGTGTGCACCCGGTGATGCGTTAGACAGGCCCCAGGGAGGGACCTGGAAGGTTAGCAAAGGCTTCCCCGTCTGCCTGATGAGACAGGGCCTCTGGCTTTGATCCCCCACGAGGAGGGAGCTGGTCTTCCCTGCAGAAGGGCCCGAGGCACACGCTGCGGCTGCCCAACCATCCTTGAGGGCCTGCAGGCCTCCTTCAATTGAGAAAAGCAGTGGTTGGAGCCCTGTCTCCCTAGGGGACGGAGGAGCAGGACCAGGGGAAGAGCATTTACCAGGATGCAGGAGGTGGTGAGCATCTCCGCAGCCTAAAGGACCACACCAGAGCCTGGCCCTGCTTCTGAGGAGCGATCCTGCTCCCCAGGCTCCTCCAGGGGGTCTGCAGTATGTTACTGGAAAGGTGGCACAGATTGAGAACACCTGGGCAGGTGGGTGGATGCCTCACCTCTGAGGTGCAGACTTAGGATTGGGATGGAATGGCAGCTACTAGTAAAGAAAGACTGAATTTATGAGCAGATCTGGGAAAACATGACCACCAGGAAGTGGTCTGCAGGCTCCAATTTCAATAGTCTATTAAATCGTCTCCTGCTTCTAAGAGCCAGAGAAGCCAGTTACCTTTACAAAGTGATTTTGAGGGCTCTAAAAGCCGTCTCTTCTTAAGAAAAATATATGTACATTAAAATATTAATAATGTTTAAGATTAAGTAATTTAGTTTGACTAATGCTAAAATAGTCTTTCAATAATAATATAATATTCCTTTAAAAAATATTATGTTCCATAGTGGAAATTGTATGTGAGTCATGGGAGGACACTGATTTTTTTAAAAAGCCACCCCAAAACGTGCGTATCTGGGAGAAAGAGTAGCTCTGCCCATTGATGAATTAGCCTGGATCCTGTGTCACCCAGCAGGGCTCCGGAGAAATGGGACAAG